>NC_074683.1:22444522-22461552 GCF_029448725.1 Salvelinus fontinalis | reverse complement strand
TAAGTTTTCGTCCGAGTTCGCCTGCATCTGCGCGAGCGTTTGGACATGTGCACTAAACATGCTGGCAAAAGTAGCTACTTAGACATAAGTAATGGACATTATCGAACAAAACAACAATTTATTGTGGAACTAGGATTCCTGGGAGTGCATTCTGATGAAGATGATCAAAGGTAAGGGAATATATATGATGTCATTTTGTATTTCTGTTGACTCCAACATGGTGGAGAAATGTTGTTATTTTTGAGCGCTGTCTCAGATTATTGCATGGTGTGCTTTTTACGTAATTTTTTTTTTAAATCTGACACAGCGGTTGCATTAAGAAAAAGGGTATCTTTAATTCTATGTAAAACATGTATCTTTCATCAAAGTTTATGATGAGTATTTCTGTTATTTGACGTGGCTCTCTGCCATTTCTCCGGACATTTTGGAGGCATTTCTGAACATGGCGCCAATGTAAACTGAGGTTTTTGGATATAAATATGCACATTATTGAACAAAACATAAATGTATTGTGTAACATGATGTCATATGAGTGTCATCTGATGAAGATAATCAAAGATTAGTGATTAATTTTATCTCTATTTCTGCTTTTTGTGACTACTATCTTTTGCTGGGAAAATGGCTGTGTTTTTCTGTGGCTATGTACTGAGCTAACATAATCGTTTGGTGTGCTTTCGCCGTAAATCCTTTTTGAAATCAGACATGTTGGCTGGATTCAGAACATGTGTAGCTTTAATTTGGTGTCTATATTTGAATTTGGCGCAACATTTTTCTGGCTTTTGGCCAAGTGGGACGCTACCGTCCCACATATCCCAGAGAAGTTGAACAAATTCTTATTTACAATGACGGCCTACAGGGGAACAGTGGGTTAACTGCCTTGTTCAGAGGCAGAACAACAGATTTTTACCTTGTCAGCTCTGGGATTCGGTCCAGCAACCTTTCGGTTACAGGCCCAACGCTCTAACCACTAAGCTACCTGCCGCCCCGTGCCGTCCCATGTATGGCATTCCAGGAGCTGGCATGCAGGAGTGGGGAGGGGAGTGTCACATACCTTTGTCATGTCCCATTTACACACATTGGTGCACCGTGTATGGTTCCCCTCTCACACCCCAATGAGGAATGGCCAGTTGAAACATTTCAAACACACACACACACACATCAAGAGTGAGAGTGACAGAATGTGGTATGAGCCAGCCGGTGATCACTACCATCCTAACCATCTCATGACATCATCACGATGTGATGTTGTTTCTGACAGAAGGCACAGTGTTGAGAGGGTCTAAGTCAGTTCTGTGTTTATGTTAGACTTGATTCAGGGAAGGTAAGCTGATCCTAGATCTGCCCCTGCATCTACAGGCAACTTATATCTAGTGCTGTCCGGCATGAAAGATCTGGTCGACTGGTCCAGCAGACAGGATGGTGTGTGTTTTTAAAACAGTCTGAGAAGTGAGGAAGGTAAGTCTTGGTTCAGTCTCTGTGTTACTGAGAATCCTGGAATGCAGGGTTAGTAAGGGATATCTGTGGAATCAGCTTCCCTTTGTGTGAAACCCCTCAGAGTCCCAGTCTCTGGACTGTCTGCTTGGAGACAGAGTGAGAAACCATGAGAGTATTCAGTATCCATCTCACCTTGGCCTCATGTGCAGCAACATACACATGGTATTAGGGGTCCGAGTGTGTGCTCCATTCTGCCATAAAATATGAAATAAATAAATTGTATAATTTTGAAATAAACACATCATCTCTCCATGACAACTTCATTGGATGGACATCACCCACTACACACAAAACAGGAAGAATTTCTGCACCTCACGCGTGCAAGACAAGTGTGAATGTGTGTGTGTTTAGCCTGTCAGAGCTCGACCCAGTTTCCTTGCTGTGGGTTGGCACCAATGGTCAGCACTAACAGAGGGACAGCGGGTCATTCACCAAGGCTGACACACACGCATGTGTGTTGTGGAAACCTGCCTGGTGTGTGTGTGTGTGTTGTGGAAACCTGCCTGGTGTGTGTGTGTGTGTTGACCTTGGCTGCTTGTAAGAGATCCAGCTGCCTTTGAACAGGCCTCAGCATTTTACAGCAGGGTCACGGAGGGAAGTCATTTACCAGTCTGTTTACCTAAAACACACCGACACACACAGGGACTCATTGTAATTCTATTTCTCCAATCTGATGCTAATTTTGTTATTGCTGCTATTTCTGTCTGGTAGAGAGATGTCTGATGTGTCTCTGAGCAAATCTAGGTATCTGATCATGGTGGGTTTGTGTGTACTGCCTCATGGCTGCAGAATGATAAGCAGGGTCTTTGAAAACACACACACGGTGACAAACTCAGACATGGTCACACACCTCCAGACGCACACATAGAGATTCACTCAGATTTACACACACACACACACACACACACACACACACACACACACACACACACACACACACACACACACACACACACACACACACACACACACACACACACACACACAGCGTGACAGGATACCATTGCAGAAAAAATGATATTGCAGACTGCAAGAGAGGGGAGGGTGGTCTGTGTTGAGCTGTTACATATTCATAAGGTCATTAAACCTAGACCAGTTAACCCAGGAGGGCAGTGTAATATCTCAATCAAAGCTTGTTCCTTTACCAGTCATGCCAACTAGGCATATTTGATACAATAAAAGTGGTATTATTGTTAAGAGAAGGAATGTTAAACTGAACTCAGTGGTTGGATACTACTACAGGAGCGAAGGGGATGGGGTAGAGGGAGGGACAGAGATAAGGGGCGGGGTAGAGGGAGGGACAAAGATAAGGGGTGGGGTAGAGGGAGGGACAGAGAGAAGGGATGGGGTAGAGGGAGGGACAGAGATAAGGGGCGGGGTAGAGGGAGGGACAAAGATAAGGGGTGGGGTAGAGGGAGGGACAGAGATAAGGAGGCGGGGTAGAGGGAGGGACAGAGAGAAGGGGGCTGGGTCGAGGGAGGGACAGAGAGAAGGGGGCGGGGTAGAGGGAGGAACAGAGAGAAGGGGGCGGGGTAGAGGGAGGGACAGAGAGAAGTGGGCGGGGTAGAGGGAGGGACAGAGAGAAGGGGGCGGGGTAGAGAGAGAGGGACAATTCTTTCTTTCTCTCTCTCAGATGACCTGAGCCCTAGGACCATGCCTCAGGACTACCTGGCATGATGACTCCTTGCTGTCCCCAGTCCACCTGGCCGTGCTGCTGCTCCAGTTTCAACTGTTCTGCCTGCGGCTATGGAACCCTGACCTGTTCACCGGACGTGCTACCTGTCCCAGACCTGCTGTTTTCAACTCTCTAGAGACAGCAGGAGCGGTAGAGATACTCTCAATGATCGGCTATGAAAAGCCAACTGACATTTACTCCTGAGGTGCTGACTTGTTGCACCCTCAACGACTAGTGTGATTATTATTATTTGACCATGCTGGTCATTTATGAACATTTGAACATCTTGGCCATGTTCTGTTATAATCTCCACCCGGAACAGCCAGAAGAGGACTGGCCACCCCTCATAGCCTGGTTCCTCTCTAGGTTTCTTCCTAGGTTTTGGCCTTTCTAGGGGGGTTTTCCTAGCCACCGTGCTTCTACACCTGCATTGCTTGCTGTTTGGGGTTTTAGGCTGGGTTTCTGTACAGCACTTTGAGATATCAGCTGGTGTAAGAAGGGCTATATAAATACATTTGATTTGATTTGATTTGACAAAGAAACGGGGCGGTAGAGGGAGGGACAGAGAGAAGGGATGGGGTAGAGAGAGGGACAGAGAGAAGGGATGAGGTAGAGGGAGGGACAGAGAGAAGGGATGGGGTAGAGGGGGACAGAGAGAAGGGATGGGGTAGAGGGAGAGGGGCAGAGATAAGGGATGGGGTAGAGAGAGGGACAGAGAGAAGGGATGGGGTAGAGGGAGGGACAGAGAGAAGGGATGGGGTAGAGGGAGGGACAGAGAGAAGGGATGGGGTAGAGGGAGGGACAGAGAGAAGGGATGGGGTAGAGGGAGAGGGACAGAGAGAAGGAATGGGGTAGAGGGAGAGGGACAGAGAGAAGGAATGGGGTAGAGGGAGGGACAGAGAGAAGGGATGGGGTAGAGGGAGGGACAGAGAGAAGGGATGGGGTAGAGGGAGGGACAGAGAGAAGGGATGGGGTAGAGGGAGGGACAGAGAGAAGGGATGGGGTAGAGGGAGGGACAAAGAGATGGGATGGGGTAGAGAGAGGGACAGAGAGAAGGGATGGGGTAGAGGGAGGGACAGAGAGAAGGGATGGGGTAGAGGCAGGGACAGAGAGAAGGGATGGGGTAGAGAGAGGGACAGAGAGAAGGGATGGGGTAGAGGGCGGGACAGAGAGAATGGATGGGGTAGAGAGAGGGACAGAGAGAAGGGATGGGGTAGAGAGAGGGACAGAGAGAAGGGATGGGGTAGAGAGAGGGACAGAGAGAAGGGATGGGGTAGAGAGAGGGACAGAGAGAAGGGATGGGGTAGAGGGAGGGACAAAGAGATGGGATGGGGTAGAGAGAGGGACAGAGAGAAGGGATGGGGTAGAGGGAGGGACAGAGAGAAGGGATGGGGTAGAGAGATGGACAGAGAGAAGGGATGGGGTAGAGGCAGGGACAGAGATAAGGGATGGGGTAGAGAGAGGGACAGAGAGAAGGGATGGGGTAGAGAGAGGGACAGAGAGAAGGGATGAGGTAGAGGGAGGGACAGAGAGAAGGGATGGGGTAGAGGGAGGGACAGAGAGAAGGGATGGGGTAGAGGGAGGGACAGAGAGAAGGGATGGGGTAGAGGGAGGGACAGAGCGAAGGGATGGGGTAGAGGGAGGGACAGAGAGAAGGAATGGGGTAGAGGGAGGAACAGAGAGAATGGATGGGGTAGAGGGCGGGACAGAGAGAAGGGATGGGGTAGAGGGAGGGACAGAGAGACTAGATGGGGTAGAGGCAGGGACAGAGATAAGGGATGGGGTAGAGGGAGGGACAGAGAGAAGGGATGGGGTAGAGGGCGGGACAGAGAGAAGGGATGGGGTAGAGGGAGGGACAGAGAGACTGGATGGGGTAGAGGGAGGGACAGAGATAAGGGATGGGGTAGAGGGAGGGACAGAGATAAGGGATGGGGTAGAGGGAGGGACAGAGAGACTAGATGGGGTAGAGGGAGGGACAGAGACAAGGGATGGGGTAGAGGGCGGGACAGAGAGAAGGGATGGGGTAGAGGGAGGGACAGAGAGACTGGATGGGGTAGAGGCAGGGACAGAGATAAGGGATGGGGTAGAGGGAGGGACAGAGAGAAGGGATGGGGTAGAGGGCAGGACAGAGAGAAAGGATGGGGTAGAGGGAGGGACAGAGAGAAGGGGGCGGGGTAGAGAGAGAGGGACAATTCTTTCTTTCTCTCTCTCAGATGACCTGAGCCCTAGGACCATGCCTCAGGACTACCTGGCATGATGACTCCTTGCTGTCCCCAGTCCACCTGGCCGTGCTGCTGCTCCAGTTTCAACTGTTCTGCCTGCGGCTATGGAACCCTGACCTGTTCACCGGACGTGCTACCTGTCCCAGACCTGCTGTTTTCAACTCTCTAGAGTCAGCAGGAGCGGTAGAGATACTCTCAATGATCGGCTATGAAAAGCCAACTGACATTTACTCCTGAGGTGCTGACTTGTTGCACCCTCAACGACTAGTGTGATTATTATTATTTGACCATGCTGGTCATTTATGAACATTTGAACATCTTGGCCATGTTCTGTTATAATCTCCACCCGGAACAGCCAGAAGAGGACTGGCCACCCCTCATAGCCTGGTTCCTCTCTAGGTTTCTTCCTAGGTTTTGGCCTTTCTAGGGGGGTTTTCCTAGCCACCGTGCTTCTACACCTGCATTGCTTGCTGTTTGGGGTTTTAGGCTGGGTTTCTGTACAGCACTTTGAGATATCAGCTGGTGTAAGAAGGGCTATATAAATACATTTGATTTGATTTGATTTGACAAAGAAACGGGGCGGTAGAGGGAGGGACAGAGAGAAGGGATGGGGTAGAGAGAGGGACAGAGAGAAGGGATGAGGTAGAGGGAGGGACAGAGAGAAGGGATGGGGTAGAGGGGGACAGAGAGAAGGGATGGGGTAGAGGGAGAGGGGCAGAGATAAGGGATGGGGTAGAGAGAGGGACAGAGAGAAGGGATGGGGTAGAGGGAGGGACAGAGAGAAGGGATGGGGTAGAGGGAGGGACAGAGAGAAGGGATGGGGTAGAGGGAGGGACAGAGAGAAGGGATGGGGTAGAGGGAGAGGGACAGAGAGAAGGAATGGGGTAGAGGGAGAGGGACAGAGAGAAGGAATGGGGTAGAGGGAGGGACAGAGAGAAGGGATGGGGTAGAGGGAGGGACAGAGAGAATGGATGGGGTAGAGGGAGGGACAGAGAGAAGGGATGGGGTAGAGGGAGGGACAGAGAGAAGGGATGGGGTAGAGGGAGGGACAAAGAGATGGGATGGGGTAGAGAGAGGGACAGAGAGAAGGGATGGGGTAGAGGGAGGGACAGAGAGAAGGGATGGGGTAGAGGCAGGGACAGAGAGAAGGGATGGGGTAGAGAGAGGGACAGAGAGAAGGGATGGGGTAGAGGGCGGGACAGAGAGAATGGATGGGGTAGAGAGAGGGACAGAGAGAAGGGATGGGGTAGAGAGAGGGACAGAGAGAAGGGATGGGGTAGAGAGAGGGACAGAGAGAAGGGATGGGGTAGAGAGAGGGACAGAGAGAAGGGATGGGGTAGAGGGAGGGACAAAGAGATGGGATGGGGTAGAGAGAGGGACAGAGAGAAGGGATGGGGTAGAGGGAGGGACAGAGAGAAGGGATGGGGTAGAGAGAGGGACAGAGAGAAGGGATGGGGTAGAGGCAGGGACAGAGATAAGGGATGGGGTAGAGAGAGGGACAGAGAGAAGGGATGGGGTAGAGAGAGGGACAGAGAGAAGGGATGAGGTAGAGGGAGGGACAGAGAGAAGGGATGGGGTAGAGGGAGGGACAGAGAGAAGGGATGGGGTAGAGGGAGGGACAGAGAGAAGGGATGGGGTAGAGGGAGGGACAGAGCGAAGGGATGGGGTAGAGGGAGGGACAGCGAGAAGGAATGGGGTAGAGGGAGGAACAGAGAGAATGGATGGGGTAGAGGGCGGGACAGAGAGAAGGGATGGGGTAGAGGGAGGGACAGAGAGACTAGATGGGGTAGAGGCAGGGACAGAGATAAGGGATGGGGTAGAGGGAGGGACAGAGAGAAGGGATGGGGTAGAGGGCGGGACAGAGAGAAGGGATGGGGTAGAGGGAGGGACAGAGAGACTGGATGGGGTAGAGGGAGGGACAGAGATAAGGGATGGGGTAGAGGGAGGGACAGAGATAAGGGATGGGGTAGAGGGAGGGACAGAGAGACTAGATGGGGTAGAGGGAGGGACAGAGACAAGGGATGGGGTAGAGGGAGGGACAGAGAGAAGGGATGGGGTAGAGGGCGGGACAGAGAGAAGGGATGGGGTAGAGGGAGGGACAGAGAGAAGGGATGGGGTAGAGGGAGGGACAGAGAGAAGGGATGGGGTAGAGGGAGGGACAGAGAGAATGGATGGGATAGAGAGAGGGACAGAGAGAAGGGATGAGGTAGAGGGAGGGACAGAGAGAAGGGATGGGGTAGAGGGAGGGACAGAGAGAAGGGATGGGGTAGAGGGAGGGACAGAGAGAAACGATGGGGTAGAGGGAGGAACAGAGACAATGGATGGGGTAGAGGGAGGGACAGAGAGAAAGGATGGGGTAGAGGGAGGGACAGAGAGAAGGGATGGGGTAGAGGGAGGGACAAAGAGAAGGGATGGGGTAGAGGGAGGAACAGAGAGAATGGATGGGGTAGAGGGAGGGACAGAGAGAAGGAATGGGGTAGAGGGAGGAACAGAGAGAAGGGATGGGGTAGAGGGAGGGACAAAGGGAGAAGGGAAGGGGTAGAGGCAGGGACAGAGAAACTGGATGGGGTAGAGGCAGGGACAGAGAGAAGGGATGGGGTAGAGGGAGGGACAGAGAGAAGCGATGGGGTAGAGGGAGGGACAAAGAGATGGGATGGGGTAGAGGGCGGGACAGAGAGAAAGGATGGGGTAGAGGGAGGGACAGAGAGAAGGGATGGGGTAGAGGGAGGGACAGAGAGAAGGGATGGGGTAGAGGGAGGGACAGAGAGAAGGGATGGGGTAGAGGGAGGGACAGAGAGAAGGGATGGGGTAGAGGGAGGGACAGAGAGAAGCGATGGGGTAGAGGGAGGGACAGAGAGAAGCGATGGGGTAGAGGGAGGGACAGAGAGAAGCGATGGGGTAGAGGGAGGGACAGAGAGAAGGGATGGGGTAGAGGGAGGGAGGGAGAGAAGGGATGGGGTAGAGGGAGGGACAGAGAGACTGGATGGGGTAGAGGCAGGGACAGAGATAAGGGATGGGGTAGAGGCAGGGACAGAGATAAGGGATGGGGTAGAGGGAGGGACAGAGAGAAGGGATGGGGTAGAGGGAGGGACAGAGAGAAGCGATGGGGTAGAGGGAGGGACAGAGAGAAGGGATGGGGTAGAGGGAGGGAGGGAGAGCCCCTGTTGCTGCTCACATGGAAGACTGTTGCTGCTCCACATATGAAGATGCTACTGATGCTAACCACTTTTTCTCATCTTCATCTCTCCTCCTCTCGCTCTCTCTCTCTTTCTCTTTCTCTCTCTTTAAGTGGAAGTTTAAAATTTGTCAGTTGTTCTGAGTAGCAGCTGAGGCAGTTTTCTTGCCTGTTATTAAATATTCATTCCAGACATGTGTGTGTGTTTTATGATCCACTGTGGTTTCACATGGATCATTACAAGCCTGTCTTTACTCAGATAAGTGAAGAGAGAGAGAAAGGGGGGAGAGACAGAGGGAGAGGGAGAGACAGAGACACAGGGAGACAGAGACAGCGAGAGAGGGAGACAGAGACAGCGAGAGAGGGAGACAGAGGGAGAGGGAGAGACAAAGGGAGAGGGAGAGGGAGAGGGAGACAGAGACAGAGGGAGAGGGAGACACATAGACAGAGGGAGAGACAGAGGGAGACAGAGACAGAGAGAGAGACAGAGAGAGAGGGACACAGAGACAGAGACAAAGGGAGACACAGAGACAGAGACAGAGACAGAGGGAGAGACAGAGGGAGAGGGAGACAGAGGGAGAGGGAGACAGAGGGAGAGGGAGACAGGGGGAGAGGGAGACAAAGACAGAGACAGAGGGAGAGGGAGACACAGAGACAGAGGGAGAGACAGAGACAGAGGGAAAGGGAGACAGAGACAGAGACAGAGGGAGACAGAGGGAGACAGAGGGAGACAGAGGGAGACAGAGGGAGACAGAGACATAGGGAGAGACAGAGAGAGAGGGAGAGACAGAGACATAGGGAGAGACAGAGAGAGAGAGGGAGAGGGAGACACATAGACAGAGACAGAGGGAGAGACAGAGGGAGACACAGAGACAGAGGGAGACGGAGAGGGAGAGACCGAGACAGACAGAGGGAGAGGGAGACACAGAGACAGAGTGAGAGGGAGAGACAGACAGAGAGACAGACACAGAGAGAGGGAGAGGGAGAGGGAGAGGGAGACAGAGGGAGACAGAGGGAGACAGAGGGAGACAGAGGGAGACAGAGGGAGACAGAGGGAGACAGAGGGAGAGGGAGACTTACGTTCCCCAGTTTCTGTGTTGTAGTTTGTATTTGAGTGTGTGTGTTTCAGGAGATGGCTTCCTGAAATTCTCCCCAAGCAGCTGATTGGTCGGCCCCAATTGATGATTGGAGAGCTGACCCCGCCCCCTTGTCAGGACGCAGCTGTCTCGAATTACCAATGCCTTCTGAAGCTATAAAAGCCAGTGTTCTGTTGTTAAGGGGAGAGAGATTTTTGCTGAGAGAGAATGCAGAGAGAGGGAATGCAGAGAGAATTTGAAAGTGATATAGGGAATTCAATTGCTGAGAACTGGGTTGGTTGTTTTTCAGGGAGCTGAGGGTTATATAGTGTTGGTTGTTTCTCAGTAAGCGATTTGGTATGTACTGTGTTAATGTGTTGCATTATCAGATAGAGCTTATTTGATGTCCTTTGTTTCTTAGTTTGTTTGAGTAATTGTTTGATATTCTGTTTCATTTGTTCCCAGGGGGGAAGGGGAAGGCACCTAGGGAGGGCTTAGGCAAGAGGCCCGCGGGCATACATATACCCGTAGTATATTCAATGTCTAGGCACACTAGGTAAGACCTGGGTGGACCACCTCCTGTATTTTGGTTAGGGCACCAGGTGGTGCTAAATTAGGTAAGTAGTGGGTAGGCAGGTTAGATAGGAGAGGGGGAGCTTTGATATTTACTTTCTTTGCTTTGGTTCCGTCCAGCCCCTTTTCCCCATATTACCGTGTAAAGGAATAAAATCCTAGTAAACGGTCAATTCTGCCTCTTGTCGTCCTTTCTCACACCTACAGTCCCATACCACTTTCACTTCACAGGGAGTTGAGTTGTAGCAGGGTGTTACGTTCCCTCTTCACAGAGGCGTGCGTAACAGAGACAGAGACAGAGGGAGAGACAGAGACATAGGGAGACAGAGACAGAGGGAGAAACAGAGACATAGGGAAAGACAGAGAGGGAGAGGGAGACACAGAGACAGAGGGAGAGACAGAGGGAGAGGGAGACACAGAGACAGAGGGAGAGGAAGAGACAGAGACAGAGGGAGAGACAGAGACAGAGGGAGAGGGAGACAGAGGGAGAGACAGAGACAGAGGGAGAGGGGGAGGGAGACACAGAGACAGAGACAGAGGGAAAGACAGAGAGAGAGAGGGAGAGGGAAACACATAGACAAAGACAGAGGGAGAGACAGAGGGAGACACAGAGACAGAGGGAGAGGGAGAGACAGAGGGAAAGACAGAGAGAGAGAGGGAGAGGGAAACACATAGACAAAGACAGAGGGAGAGACAGAGGGAGACACAGAGACAGAGGGAGAGGGAGAGACAGAGGGAGAGGGAGCGACAGAGACAGAGAGAGAGGGAGACAGAGACAGAGATAGAGGGAGAGGGAGACACATAGACAGAGACAGAGGGTGAGACGGAGAGGGAGACACATAGACAGAGGGAGACAGAGACAGAGGGAGAGGGAGAGGGAGAGACAGAGATATAGGGAGAGGGAGACAGAGCGAGAGGGAGAGACAGAGGGAGAGACAGAGAGAGACAGAGTGAGAGACAGAGGGAGAGGGAGACAGAGACAGAGAGAGGGAGAGGGAGACAGAGGGAGAGGGAGACAGAGACAGAGGGAGAGGGAGACACATAGACAGAGACAGAGGGAGAGGGAGACAGAGACAGAGACAGAGGGAGAGGGAGAGGGAGAGACAGAGACATAGGGAGACAGAGAGAGAGGGAGAGGGAGACACGTAGACAGAGACAGAGAGAGAGGGAGAGGGAGACACATAGACAGAGGGAGAGGGAGACAGAGACAGAGACAGAGGGAGAGGGAGAGGGAGAGGGAGAGACAGAGACATAGGGAGACAGAGAGAGAGGGAGAGGGAGACACGTAGACAGAGACAGAGAGAGAGGGAGAGGGAGACACATAGACAGAGGGAGAGGGAGACCGAGACAGAGACAGAGGGAGAGGGAGAGGGAGAGGGAGAGACAGAGACATAGGGAGACAGAGAGAGAGGGAGAGGGAGACACGTAGACAGAGACAGAGAGAGAGGGAGAGGGAGACACATAGACAGAGGGAGAGGGAGACAGAGACAGAGACAGAGGGAGAGGGAGAGGGAGAGGGAGAGACAGAGACATAGGGAGAGGGAGACAGAGGGAGAGGGAGAGGGAGAGACAGAGGGAGAGACAGAGGGAGAGGGAGACAGAGACAGAGAGAGAGGGAGAGGGAGAGGGAGACAGAGACAGAGACAGAGACAGAGAGAGACAGAGACAGAGGGAGAGGGAGACACATAGACAGAGGGAGAGACAGAGACAGAGAGAGAGGGAGACACATAGACAGAGACCGAGGGAGAGGGAGACATATAGACAGAGACAGAGGGAGAGACAGAGAGAGAGGGAGAGACAGAGACATAGGGAGACGGAGAGGCAGAGAGAGAGGGAGAGGGAGACACATAGACAGAGACAGAGACAGAGAGAGAGGAAGAGACAGAGGGAGACACAGAGACAGAGGGAGAGGGATAGAGAGAGGGAGACACATAGATAGAGACAGAGACACAGGGAGAGACAGAGAGAGGGAGAGGGAGAGGGAGAGACATAGACAGAGACAGAGGGAGAGACAGAGACAGAGAGAGAGAGAGAGGGAGAGGGAGAGGGAGAGACAGAGACAGAGGGAGACACAGAGACAGAGACAGAGACAAATGGAGAGACAGAGACAGAGAGAGAGGGAGAGGGAGAGACATAAACGGAGACAGAGGGAGAGACATAGACACAGAGACAGAGACAGAGACAAAGGGAGAGACAGAGAGAGAGGGAGAGGGAGAGACATAGACAGAGACAGAGGGAGAGACATAGACACAGACAGAGGGAGAGACAGACTAGCCCATCTGGTTGTGGCTCCAGAAGGAACCTGTTTGATTCAGCCTCTGACTGAGGGAAGATAGTGAATCAGTAACTAATGAATAAGTAACTGAATCTACTAGAACACTGATCTCCTCTACCCTGCTGGCCTCTGTAACGCTGACCTCAATCACCCTCCTAAACATCCCATCCCTCTCTCGCCTCTTTCTCTCTCCCCCTTGTCACCTGCCCTAGGCCTTGTTTTCTGTACCCTCCTTAGTCTTTACCCCATATTCGTTTTTTCTTTCTTTTACCTACCCTTTTTCTCCCCGCTCATGTACCTGTGTGACTGGTATGTTAAGTGAGCTTCAGTCAAAACGTCTGGGGCCACTGGAGGATGTGTTTGATCCACATGTACCCTCTTTTAAGATTAGCCGCATTCCGCTCTGTCACCCAGACAGCCTTAACAACTCATCATCGACGGCTTCAGCTATCATAACAATAACATTCACTAGCAAACCCTCTATTAACTAGGACTGACTGTCCTGTCTGTCAGCTGCCATATGTACATGTAGAAAGCCTTGTGTTTGTGGTTGCAGCCCCAGCTCCATCTCCAGTCACAGCACTAGCTCTAGTCCAGTCTAGCCAAACAAGCCCATTCCAGGCCCTAGTACAGGACATGGTGCACGTGTACCATCAGCCTGTCAGCTTTCTATTAAGCCCCTAATGGCCATGCGAGAGAATAATCCACAGTGGATAGACACCCAAGGGAGGGGTGGGAGGGGGTCTGATGGAAACACTTGGCCCACTTTCCACTTCTGACCTAAATATCTGCTGCATCTGCTTGTCTTCTCTTTACTAGCCTGCTGCGTCCCAGATGTAACTGCCAAGAGACAATGGGAGAGAGACTGTGGATTCTCTCTGGATATTTGGCTATGCCCCTTACAAAAAAAAGAACGTGAATTTTTAATGTGAGAAAAAATACATGTGGTTTTCAGACACGTGAAGTAAGGGAGCAGAAAGGTTTCTAGTTTTCAAGTTAGATGAATATTCAATCAAAGGATGGTGCCACAGTGGATGGCTGTGCCTGCAGGCACAGAGTGGTTAGAAGTGGTGGTCTAGCTCAGGATATTGTTGAGTGCCTTATGAAAAGGGATAATGACAAGTTGTGTCCTGTTGAGAAACACTGTACATGAAGAGAGCTGTAGAACTTCAAAAGTAGGCCAAAACAGTCACTAGCTTATGTCATCCCTGACACACATATGTTGTTATTTTCCTCATTCTCCCCTTACCTCCCTCTCTCTCTGTAGTTCTCTTCAATGCTTCCATGGGGTTAACTCAGTTCTAAATTCAGAAAAACATTGGAAAATGCACTAAATTAATAACAAAAAATGTGGCATAGTGGGTTGCAGAGCCAGTGTGGTAGTGTGGCAGGTTGAACCCAGGACACGAGAGTACTGAGAGACATAGTGGGTTGCAGAGCCAGTGTGGTAGTGTGACAGGTTGATCCCAGGACACGAGAGTACTGAGAGACATAGTGGGATGCAGAGCCAGTGTGGTAGTGTGACAGGTTGAACCCAGGACACGAGAGTACTGAGAGACATAGTGGGTTGCAGAGCCAGTGTGGTAGTGTGGCAGGTTGATCCCAGGACACGAGAGTACTGAGAGACATAGTGGGTTGCAGAGCCAGTGTGGTAGTGTGGCAGGTTGATCCCAGGACACGAGAGTACTGAGAGACATAGTGGGTTGCAGAGCCAGTGTGGTAGTGTGGCAGGTTGAACCCAGGACACAAGAGTACTGAGAGACATAGTGGGTTGCAGAGCCAGTGTGGTAGTGTGGCAGGTTGATCCCAGGACACGAGAGTACTGAGAGACATAGTGGGTTGCAGAGCCAGTGTGGTAGTGTGGCAGGTTGAACCCAGGACACGAGAGTACTGAGAGACATAGTGGGTTGCAGAGCCAGTGTGGTAGTGTGGCAGGTTGAACCCAGGACACGAGAGTACTGAGAGACATAGTGGGATGCAGAGCCAGTGTGGTAGTGTGACAGGTTGATCCCAGGACACGAGAGTACTGAGAGACATAGTGGGTTGCAGAGCCAGTGTGGTAGTGTGGCAGGTTGAACCCAGGACACGAGAGTACTGAGAGACATAGTGGGTTGCAGAGCCAGTGTGGTAGTGTGGCAGGTTGAACCCAGGACACGAGAGTACTGAGAGACATAGTGGGTTGCAGAGCCAGTGTGGTAGTGTGGCAGGTTGAACCCAGGACACGAGAGTACTGAGAGACATAGTGGGATGCAGAGCCAGTGTGGTAGTGTGGCAGGTTGAACCCAGGACACGAGAGTACTGAGAGACATAGTGGGTTGCAGAGCCAGTGTGGTAGTGTGGCAGGTTGATCCCAGGACACGAGAGTACTGAGAGACATAGTGGGTTGCAGAGCCAGTGTGGTAGTGTGGCAGGTTGATCCCAGGACACGAGAGTACTGAGAGACATAGTGGGTTGCAGAGCCAGTGTGGTAGTGTGGCAGGTTGATCCCAGGACACGAGAGTACTGAGAGACATAGTGGGTTGCAGAGCCAGTGTGGTAGTGTGGCAGGTTGAACCCAGGACACGAGAGTACTGAGAGACATAGTGGGTTGCAGAGCCAGTGTGGTAGTGTGGCAGGTTGAACCCAGGACACGAGAGTACTGAGAGACATAGTGGGTTGCAGAGCCAGTGTGGTAGTGTGGCAGGTTGAACCCAGGACACGAGAGTACTGAGAGACATAGTGGGTTGCAGAGCCAGTGTGGTAGTGTGGCAGGTTGATCCCAGGACACGAGAGTACTGAGAGACATAGTGGGTTGCAGAGCCAGTGTGGTAGTGTGGCAGGTTGAACCCAGGACACGAGAGTACTGAGAGACATAGTGGGTTGCAGAGCCAGTGTGGTAGTGTGGCAGGTTGAACCCAGGACACGAGAGTACTGAGAGACATAGTGGGTTGCAGAGCCAGTGTGGTAGTGTGGCAGGTTGAACCCAGGACACGAGAGTACTGAGAGACATAGTGGGATGCAGAGCCAGTGTGGTAGTGTGGCAGGCTGAACCCAGGACACGAGAGTACTGAGAGACATAGTGGGTTGCAGAGCCAGTGTGGTAGTGTGGCAGGTTGATCCCAGGACACGAGAGTACTGAGAGACATAGTGGGTTGCAGAGCCAGTGTGGTAGTGTGGCAGGTTGATCCCAGGACACGAGAGTACTGAGAGACATAGTGGGTTGCAGAGCCAGTGTGGTAGTGTGGCAGGTTGAACCCAGGACACGAGAGTACTGAGAGACATAGTGGGTTGCAGAGCCAGTGTGGTAGTGTGGCAGGTTGATCCCAGGACACGAGAGTACTGAGAGACATAGTGGGTTGCAGAGCCAGTGTGGTAGTGTGGCAGATTGAACCCAGGACACGAGAGTACTGAGAGACATAGTGGGTTGCAGAGCCAGTGTGGTAGTGTGGCAGGTTGATCCCAGGACACGAGAGTACTGAGAGACATAGTGGGATGCAGAGCCAGTGTGGTAGTGTGACAGGTTGAACCCAGGACACGAGAGTACTGAGAGACATAGTGGGTTGCAGAGCCAGTGTGGTAGTGTGGCAGGTTGATCCCAGGACACGAGAGTACTGAGAGACATAGTGGGTTGCAGAGCCAGTGTGGTAGTGTGGCAGGTTGATCCCAGGACACGAGAGTACTGAGAGACATAGTGGGATGCAGAGCCAGTGTGGTAGTGTGGCAGGTTGAACCCAGGACACGAGAGTACTGAGAGACATAGTGAGTTGCAGAGCCAGTGTGGTAGTGTGGCAGGTTGAACCCAGGACACGAGAGTACTGAGAGACATAGTGGGATGCAGAGCCAGTGTGGTAGTGTGGCAGGTTGAACCCAGGACACGAGAGTACTGAGAGACATAGTGGGTTGCAGAGCCAGTGTGGTAGTGTGGCAGGTTGATCCCAGGACACGAGAGTGCTGAGAGACATAGTGGGTTGCAGAGCCAGTGTGGTAGTGTGGCAGGTTGAACCCAGGACACGAGAGTACTGAGAGACATAGTGGGTTGCAGAGCCAGTGTGGTAGTGTGGCAGGTTGATCCCAGGACACGAGAGTACTGAGAGACATAGTGGGTTGCAGAGCCAGTGTGGTAGTGTGGCAGGTTGAACCCAGGACACGAGAGTACTGAGAGACATAGTGGGTTGCAGAGCCAGTGTGGTAGTGTGGCAGGTTGAACCCAGGACACGAGAGTACTGAGAGACATAGTGGGATGCAGAGCCAGTGTGGTAGTGTGACAGGTTGATCCCAGGACACGAGAGTACTGAGAGACATAGTGGGTTGCAGAGCCAGTGTGGTAGTGTGGCAGGTTGAACCCAGGACACGAGAGTACTGAGAGACATAGTGGGTTGCAGAGCCAGTGTGGTAGTGTGGCAGGTTGAACCCAGGACACGAGAGTACTGAGAGACATAGTGGGTTGCAGAGCCAGTGTGGTAGTGTGGCAGGTTGAACCCAGGACACGAGAGTACTGAGAGACATAGTGGGATGCAGAGCCAGTGTGGTAGTGTGGCAGGTTGAACCCAGGACACGAGAG
>NC_074683.1:22344522-22439522 GCF_029448725.1 Salvelinus fontinalis | reverse complement strand
GGCCTCATTCCATAGTGTTAGAGGGGTTAGAATGGGATTTAAGCAGTCATATAGTAAATAAAAGGTCTGACAGCCATTGATCAGAGACAACAAAGGCTACAGGGAACTACAGGTTGAAAGACGACTCCACTGACTACTTATAGAACTGTCACAAAACCAGGGTTGAGTTTCTGTTGGCCAACATACCATCAAGCATTAACAATGTTCAGACTACCAATGAGATGATTTCCACAGGCAATGACTCTACTCTATTATGTGAGTCTGTTAAACCAGGTGAGAGGGTCCTACTAGCACAATAACAACACAGTATGTTGCTGTGAAATCCATCCTCATTCCCATTGATTAGAGCCCTGGGACACAGATATAATGACTTCCCGCCAAAGCATGTTGAATTCATATGGTTCAAACACACAAGGTAAACTCACAGAGGTCACATTCAGCCTCTCTGTACACGAGAGGAGTCATTGGCATGCTCCTCATTGCTGAGGTAGGCTGGGACATGCCTGAGTAGAATAACCAATATAGTAATGGATCCTCAATAGGAGCAGGCATGTAGGACCTCAATCTCCAATCTCTCTCTCTCTCTCTCTCTTTCTCTCTGTCTCTCTCTCTATTTATGTCTCTCTCTCTCTCTCTCTCCCTCTATCTTTATGTCTCTCTCTCCCTCGCTCTTTCTCGCTTTCTCTCTCATCTCTCAGTGCGGCCTTTTATCCTCTACCTTTCCTTGCTCCCTCCTCTCCTCCCCTCTCCTCTTTCTTCCCCTCCCTCCTTTCCCCTGATCTCCTCACCTCGTCTGCTGCTCTCCTCTCCTTTAAGCCTGTCCTCTGCTTCCCGTATGTCCTTGGGCTGGGCTGGGCTGAGACTGCCCTCCACATACAGAAGCAAGGTAGACCACACACACTCACTGCATAGTCACAATAATCACACAACAACACATCTAAGTGTGTCAAAGCTGAGTTCTTCCTATGGGAGGTTGTTGCGCTGCAATTTGTCTGAATATAGGCCCAGATACTGTGGGGAAGAGGAGACAAACTGTTGTTGCAAAGTCAACTGATGCATTTGACTTAACAATGTTCAGTTGTGCGACACCAGAACAACACGATTAATAAAACAGAGTCCACATTATACACTGTGAACACAGAACACACAATTCATTGGTTGAAATTACTGGAAATCTTACATAGGCTGTAACATACTTTTAATAGACAAAACAATGTTATTAGACGTTTATTAATTGTATATAAATAAAGTAAAGTAAATAGAATGGAATCCATATATGGGTTGAGCTATGTCTGAAGTCCTCCCTGCCCAGGCACAGTGCTGCTGTGAAACCCTGGCTGGCCCACCCCTAGATGCAGTTGCTAGGCAACCACTCACTAGCACCATGGGTCCCATTGTAGCACTGCTGACTACATGGACATTTTATTTGTCACATGCGCCGAATACAACAGGTGTAGACCTGACCGTGAAATGCTTACTTACAAGCCCTTAACCAACAATGCAGTTCAAGAAATAGACTTAAGAAAATATTCACTAACTAAATGAAAGTAAAAAAATAAATAAAAATGAATCTAAAGGTAACACAAGAAAATTACATAACAATAAGGAGGCTATATACAGGGGGTACGGTACCGAGTCAACGTGCGGGGGTACAGGTTAGTCGAGGTCATTTGGGGGGGTCAATGTAAATAGTCTGTGTGGCCATTTCATTGATTGTTCAGCAGTCTTATGGCTTGGGGACAGAAGCTGTTAAGGAGCCTTTTGGTCCTAGACTTGGTGCTCCGGTACTGCTTGCCGTGCGGTAGAAGAGAGAACAGTCTTTGACTTGGGTGACTGGCGTGTGAGGAAGCTTGGCCCCAGTGATGTACACGGCCGTACACACTACCATCTGTAGCGCCTTACGGTCAGTTGCTAAGCAGTTCCCATACGAGGCAGTGATGCAACCGGTCAGGATGCTCTCGATGCAGCTGTATAACTTTCTGAAATCTATTCAGTCTCCTAAGGGGGAAAAGGTGTTGTCGTGTCCTCGTTCAAACTGTCTTGGCGTGTTTGGACCATGATAGATTGTTGGTGACGCGGACACCAAGGAACTTGAAACTCTGGACCCGCTCCACTTCAGGACTGTCGATGTTAATGGGGGCCTGTTCGTCCACCTTTTCCTTTAGTCCACGATCAGCTCCTTTGTCTTGCTCACATTGAGGGAGAGGTTGTTGTCCTGGCACCACACGACCAGGTCTCTGACCTTCTCCCTATTGGCTGTCTTATCGTTGTCGGTGATCAGGCCTACCACTATTGTGTCAACAGCAAACTTAATGATGGTGTTGGAGTCGTGCTTGGCCACAGAGTTGTGGGTGAACAGGGAGTACAGGAGGGGACTAAGCACGCACCCCTGAGGGGCTCCCGTGTTGAGGATCAGCATGGCAGATGTGTTGTTGCCTACCCTTACCACCTGGGGCGGCCCATCAGGAAGTCCAGGATCCAGTTGCAGAGGGAGGTGTTTAGTCCCAGGGTCCTTAGCTTAGTGATGAGCTTTGTGGGCACTATGGTGTTGAACGCTGAGCTGTAGTCAGTGAACAGCATGCTCACACAGGTGTTATTTATGTCCAGTTGGGAAAGGGCAGTGTGGACTGCAATTGAGATTATGTCATCTGTGGATCTGTTGGGGTGGTATGTGAATTGGAGTGGGTCTAGGGTTTCTGGCATGATGGTGTTGAAGTGAGCCATGACCAGCCTTTCAAAGCACTTCAAGGCTACCGATGTGAGTGCTACGGGGTGGTAATCATTTAGACAGGTTACCTTTGCTTTCTTGGGCACAGGGACTATGGTGGTCTGTTTGAAACATGTAAGTATTACAACCTTGGTCAGGGAGAGGTTGAAAATGTCAGTGAAGACACTTGCCAGTTGGTCCGCGCATGCTTTGAGTACA
Source organism: Salvelinus fontinalis (assembly GCF_029448725.1). Lineage (NCBI taxonomy): Eukaryota > Metazoa > Chordata > Actinopteri > Salmoniformes > Salmonidae > Salvelinus > Salvelinus fontinalis. The sequence continues at coordinate 22,436,596 of NC_074683.1, read as the reverse complement.
CGTCCTGGTAATCCATCTGGCCCCGTGGCTTTGTGAATGTTGACCTGTTTAAAGGTCTTGCTCACATTGACTATGCGTGGTCACACATTCGTCCGGAACAGCTGGTGCTCTCATGCATGCTTCAATGTTGCTTGCTTCGAAGCGAGCATAAATGGCATTTTGCTAATTTGGTAGGCTCGCGGCACTGGGCAGCTCGGGGCTGGGTTTCCCTTTGTAGTCTGTAATATTTTTCAAGCCATGCCACATCGGACGAGAGTCAGAGCCGGTGTAGTAGGATTCAATCTTAGTCCTGTATTGACGCTTTGCCTGTTTGATGGTTCGTCTGAGGGCATAGCAGGATTTCTTATAAGAGTCAGATTAGTGTCCCGCTCCTTGAAAGTGGCAGCTCTAGCCTTTAGCTCGGTGCGGATGTTGCCTGTAATCCATGGTTTCTGGTTGAGAAATGTACGTTCGGTCACTGTGGGGACGACGTCGTCGATGCACTTATTGATGAAGCCAGTGACTAAGGTGGTACTCTCCTCGATGCTATTGGATGAATCGTGGAACATATTCCAGTCTGTGCTAGTAAAACAGTCCTGTAGCTCAGCATCCGTGTCATCTGACCACTTTCGTATTGAGCGAGTCACTGGTACTTCCTGATTTAGTTTTTGCTTGTAAGCAGGAATCAGGAGACACACCTCCGCCCCTCATTTTACCAGACATAGCTGCTCTGTCCTGCCGATGCACGAATAAGCCAGACAGCTCTACATTATCGGTGTCGTCGTTCAGGCACCTCTCGTTGAAACATAAGATATTACCGTTTTTTTATGTCCCAATGGTAGGATAGTCTTAAAACTTCTTTGGGCTAGGGGGCAGTATTTTGACGTCTGGATGACAAGCGTGCCCAAAGTAAACTGCTTGTTACTCAGGCCCAGAAGCTAGGATATGCATATAATTGGTAGATTTGGATAGAAAACACTCTGACGTTTCTGAAACTGTTCAAATAATGTCTGTGAGTATAACAGAACTGATATGGCAGGCAAAAACCCGAGGAAAATCCATCCAGGAAGTGGGATTTTGTTTTATGTGAGTGGGTTTTCAATTGAATGCCTATTGACTATGTAATGGGTTAGGGCCCAGATTGCAGTTCCTATGGCTTCCACTAGATGTCAACAGTCTTTAGACATGGTTTCAGGCTTGTTTTCTGAAAAATGAAGAAGAATGAGACCTTTTGGTCAGGGGACTATGGAATCATGCAGTACAGGTTTGCGCACGTAACTGTGTGCGCACTCTTCGTTGTTTTTCCTTTCTATTGAATATGCTATTGTCCGGTTTAAATATTATCGATTATTTAGATATTGACACCCTGAAGATTACTTATAAACATCGTTTGACATGTTATGACGAACTTTACCGGTACTATTAAGATGTATTCGTCTGCATGTTTTGACCGCCTTTTAGCCAGTGGATTACTGAACATAACGCGCCAACAAAACTGAGTTTTTGGGATATAAACAGGAACTTTATCGAACAAAACAACCATTTATTGTGTAGCTGGGACCCTTGTGATTGCAACCAGATGGAGATCTTCAACGGTAAGTGATTAATTTTATCGCTATTTCTGACTTTCGTGACTCCTCTACCTGGTTGGAAATGTTTGTATGCTTTTGTATGCTTTTGTAAGCGGGGCACTGTCCTCAGATAATCGAATGGTATGCTTTCGCCGTAAAGCCTTTTTGAAACCTGAAAAAACGTCTGGATTAACAAGAAGTTTATCTTTTAACCGATGTATAACACTTGTATTTTCATGAATGTTTATTATTACTATTTCTGTAATTTGAATTTGGCGCTCTGCAATTTCACCGGATGTTGGCCAGATGGGACGCTAGCGTCCCACCTTCCCCAAAGAGGTTTTAATTGTAGATTGTGCAGTTTGTTTTCCAATGATTGCACGTTGGCCAATAATACACAGGGAAGTGGTGATTTACCTACTCGTCTGCAAATTCTTACAAGGCACCCCACCCTCCTTCTCCTTTTCCTTTTCCGTCTTTTCTTCACGCTGATGATGGAGATTTGGGCCTTGTCTTGACAAAGCAGTATATCCTTCGCGTCGGACTCATTAAATAAAAATATTCTTCCAGTTCGAGGTGAGTAATCACTGTTCTGATGTCCAGAAGCTCTTTTCGGTCATAAGAGATGGTAGCAGCAACATTATGTACAAAATAAGTTATAAACAATGCGAAAAAACAATCAAAATAGCACAGTTGGTTAGGAGCCCTTAAAACATCAGCCATCCCTTCTGGCACCATTATATTTTCTCTGCTCTCATCTTCTTCTTCTCTCTCCTCTCTTTCTCAGTACTTAAGCAAATTGTTACCTTTCCTGCCAGAACAATGTTTTTTAAATTATTATTATTTTCAGTCAATAAAGTCCTCTGAACTTGTCCTGTCCTGTCTATACAGTAGTCTATACAGTCCATATTCCCTAAAAGCACATGGAGTGGTGGGGAGCACGTTTTATTTATTTTAACTTTACTAGGCAAGTCAGTTAAGAACAAATTCTTATTATCAATGACGGCCTAGGAAAAGTGGGTTAACTGCCTTGTCAGCTCAGGGATTCGATCTGGCAACCTTTTGGTTGCTAGTCCAACACTCTAACCACTAGGCTACCTGACACCCAAAAGGCTGTTGGTTTCAGGTGAGGATACCTAGAGAAAGCAAGGCAAGTCAGTGGTTCCAGTACCTAGCAGTCCACTGTGGGGCTTGCACATGTAATTCCAGTGTGAATGCAGGACCCCTATTTATTTCTCCTGAAAAGTAAAAAGGTTAGCACTTGCAACTCACAACAACTGTTATATTTCAATTTTTTTTCCTTCTGTTTACAAAAATACCTGTCTTTCTTCCCATACAAAATAACACAGTTCCCAAAACATGGTCCACGTCTCAATGCATAGAATATAAAACAGTCAGAATTTACAGACTCACATACTTCAGGGGGTTTGAGGTCCCAGTCCCAATGACAACGTTCTGTGGTAGTGGCTAAGATCTTCTGTGGAATGGCATTAAATCTTTTGACTTGCCTGTCAGATTGCCATCTGAAAGGGGTTGTGAGAGTCTTCTCGATTCCTAACAGTTCACGCATTCTTTGGAAGACTTCAGATTCGAAGTTGGAACCTTGGTTGCTGTGGAGTGTCTGTGGGGCTCCATAGCGACACACCAATTCAGCTGTCAGAACTTCTGCCACTGTTGCAGCTTGATAGTTGGGTAGAGGGTAGGCTTCCACCCACTTTGTGAAATAGTCTTGAACCACCAATATGTAGCGATTCTAGCGTTCTGTCTTGTTCATGGGGCAATCCTCTCCATAGGTACTCCCACGAGAACAGTGCCCATAGGTGGTTGGGGCTTCGTCAAAGGTCTGGCTTTAACGGCACAGCTGGTACATGTACGACACCATAGTGTGACATCCTCTCTCATTCAGTACCAGTAGTATCTTGTCTGCAGCCGGGCAAGTGTGCGTTCCACGCCAAAGTGACTGGTTACTGGGCCGTCATGCATCTGCTTCATTCTGTCCGTCCGGAACACACGAGGTAGGAGTATCTGTCTGTAAAACACTGCACCTTCGATACAGTAGAAGCGCCGTAAGAGAATGCCATCCTTGACATACAGTCTCTTCCACTGGCTCCAATAGGCATTAGTCGCTGGCCCGAAAGGCGACACATCCCCCCCACGATTGGCGTTCCTGTCCTTTCTCAAGCCACCTCTTCATGGGGCCCATGTCAGAGTCAGCCATCTACCCCCACTGAGTGGAGCTTCATAGAAGTAGCTTTGATCATATTACTCCAGTGCTAGCCTCTCTACACTGGCTTCCTGTTAAGGCTAGGGCTGATTTTAAAGTTTTACTGCTAACCTACAAAGCATTACATGGGCTTGCTCCTACCCATCTCTGCGATTTGGTCCTGCCATACATACCTACACGTATGCTACGGTCACAAGACGCAGGCTTTCTTATTGTCCCTAGAATTTCTAAGCAAACAGCTGGAGGCAGGGCTTTCTCCCGTAGAGATCCATTTTTATGGAATGGTCTGCCTATTTATGAGAGACCCAGACTCTGTCTCAAGCTTTAAGTCTTTATTGAAGACCCATCTCTTCAGTAGGTCCTATGATTGAGTGTAGTCTGTACCAGGGGTGTAAAGGTGAAAGGAAAGGCACTGGAGCGACGAACCGCCCTTCCTGTCTCTGCCTGGCCAGTTTCCCTCTCTCCACCAGGATTCTCTGCCTCAAACCTATTATGGGTGGTGAGTCACTGGTGCTCTTCCATGCCGTCCCTAGGAGGGGTGTGCCACTTGAGTGGGTTGAGTCACTGACGTGATCTTCTTGTCTGGGTTGGCACCCCCTCGGGTTCATACCGAGGGGGGATCTTCCTGGGCTATACTCAGCCTTGTCTCAGGGTAGTAAGTTGGTGGTTTGAAGATATCCCTCTAATGGTGTGGGGGCTGTGCTTTGGCAAAGTGGGTGGGGTTATATCCTGCCTGGTTGGCCCTGTCCAGTTTCCACTATTCTGCCTGCAGCTATGGAACCCTGACCTGTTCACCGGACGTGCTACCTTGTCCCGTACCTGCTGTTTTCGACTCTCTCTCTACCGCACCTGCTGTCTCTAACTCTAAATGCTCGGCTATGAAAAGCCAACTGATATTTACTCCTGAGGTGCTGACCTGTTGCACCCTCTACAACCACTGTGATTATTATTATTATTTAAGCCTGCTGGTCATCTATAAACGTTTGAACATCTTGGCCATGTACCATTATAATCTCATCCCAGCACAGCCAGAAGAGGACTGACCACCCCTCAGAGCCTGGGTCCTCTCTAGGTTTCTTCCTAGGTTCATGCCTTTCTAGGGAGTTTTTACTAGCCACGTGCTTCTACACCTGCATTGCTTGCTGTATGGGGTTTTAGGCTGGGTTTCTGTATAGCACTTTGTGACATCGGCTGATGTAAAAAATGACTTTATAAATACATTTGATTGATTGATTCCACAGTGTAATCAGTTATGCTGGGGCCCGAGGTCACACTGCACTTCCTGGTGCCTGCAATGGTCATTGTTCTGGGTTTGGTCCTGTACAGTGCAGGGGCAAGTCTGGCGGCATCACGCAGAGAGGCAACGTTGCAAAGACCCTGGTGAGGCGATGCTTTTCTTCAGGCTGTGTGGGTTCCATCATCAGACGAAGGAGGTGCAAGCATGATGACACCGATTCAGTTCATCGTCACTTAGAATGGCATAATTTCAATAAATGTGACCCATCCATTTCATAATGATAAATTATTAATTGTGTATCTGTATCTGATGTTGTTATGTTATGGCTCAAATTGGCTATCGACAACGCCACTCATCTCTCTCGTCACATCAGACTCGGCATGGTGTATGTAAAAAGGGCTTTGATGTAAAAAGGGCTTTATAAATACATTTGATTGATTGATTCCACAGTGTAATCAGCTATGCTGGGGCGGAGGCCACACTGCACTTCCTGGTGCCTGCAACAGTCATTGTTCTGGGTTTGGTCCTGTATAGTGCAGGGGCAAGTCTGGCGGCAGGGCCTCCTGAACAGGACTTTAGCATTTTCGTGGTGGCGTCCTGGACGATGTAAGTTATACTACCCAAACTTCTCGAGCCACTTCGCCAGTTGACCTTCTGGTTCCTTCATCCTGGACGAGCCCCCAGTGTTACCTTTCCTGCCTCGCCTCCTGACTGCAGTCGAGACGGCTCAGGGGAGCTTTCACTTGCTAGCTCCAGGGCCAGAGCAATTCACAGATGCTCTGGGGTAATTCCCACCTTTGTGAATCTTATCCGCTGCTAATGACGAGTTTGTCTGGAATTCCACTTAAGTGTTGACATTTATTAAACTTGTACACCATGTGAGGAAGTCTGAATGACAAAATAAAATAGTGGGCAAACGGAGCAAAAAGCGCGTAGCTCACAGTTTGGTTACATCTCCACCACCACAACAACTGGGTCAAAACTAAAGTTAAATTACTACGTTGCCCATAATGCACTTCGGTGTTTTAAAGCTGTATCCATACTTTACCAACATAATCACATCTAAAGATATGATATCATTTTGTGAGTATTAAAAAAACAGAAGCTGTTAGTTATATGTTAGTTATAAGTGGTGAAGAGGGTTGAAATTCAGACTTAAACTATTGTGTATTTAAAATAAAATAAACAGGTCACTTAAATGTTTCTAACCTAATTTTGCATAATTTTCTAGACCACCATAGTCACTGTCCTGTACTGTATGTAAGGTTTGTCAAATAAACACGTGATGCTCTTTCTCCAGACACCCCAGGCATGTGCAGCTCAAAGGCAAGGCCCTGACAACAGCTTCTGTCTGAGAAAGGTAGAAGAACTTAATAGACCACTGATTGTGCATTGGTGACAACTGCGATGAGGATAGCCGTAAGGTGAGCCTCGAGTCCATAACAAACTGATGAGGATAGCCGTCAAATCTGACAGTTAAACGTGTTTTTCTCTGGCAAATGGCATAACTATTAATCCATTACGTTTTTCAACAATAAATAGTTTTACTAAATGGCTGATTAGCTTACGAGGTGAGGCAGAAAAAAATTTGTTTAGCAGCGCGCGCGCGCCCAGCTCCATGGAAGCGCACTTCCGTCCACACGCACGTCAGCAGGTGCAGACAGCGAGAAGTGAGGTCTCGTGGCTTCATCATCACTGCATCAAAATAACGCCGGTATATAATACTTTTACATCAATATAACATTCTCAGAAGATGGTAGCAAAACAAAGGATCCGTATGGCAAACGAAAAGCACAGCAAAAACATCACGCAGAGAGGCAACGTTGCAAAGACCCTGGTGAGGCGCCGCTTTTCTTCAGGCTGTGTGGGTTCCGTCGTCAGACGAAGGGGGTGCAAGCATGATGACACCGATTCAGTTCATCGTCACTTAGAATGGCATAATTTCAATAAATGTGACCCATCCATTTCATAATGATAAATTATTAATTGTTTATCTGATGTTATGTTATGGCTCAAATTGGCTATCGATAACGCCGCTCATGTCTCTCGTCACATTAGACTCGGCATGTTGTATTTCATATGATTAATTTTAAATGGTTCTGATCAATCACAAACCACAGGGCCCAATAAACGTGAGTTTAAGCCCTTCTCCATGTATTGTTATTCATGGGCCATAGGTTAACGTGTTGGTTTGTTGATCATTGATGGCTGTATGTTACCTTTATAGTCTGGTGGTCTTCATGCTCAAACCGGAGGTTTGCCACACGGTTTACAGCCCGGGATTCTCCTGATCAATCATTTCTGAGAAATCAATGCCACGTAGATAACCGTCTAGACTGTCAATATGGATGGTGTCATCATCTGGATGTTCAGTCCATAAAGAGAGCCTGAGGTTGTTGATGAACTCTATGGTCCATCTGTATCCTGACCAGGCCCCCCCCCACACACACATACATACATACATACATACATACATACATACATACATACATACATACATACATACATACATACATACATACGGGCACACACAAAGGATATATGACAGATAGTGATACTGATTATTATGTAACCCTGGAATGTAGGTTTCCCTTCCTGATATGAATAGGTTACACTGTCCTGTATTAGTTTAGATAGAGATACTGTACACTTGTTAAATTGTGTGCTGTAATAGCCTATAGCCTTAGGGAAATGGGAGGTGTGAGTCATTTTATTACGTTGTCATTAGGGATGCACCGATAGGACATTTTTGGCTGATACCGATGTCCGATATTTTCCTTGACAAAAAAAACCTGATATCGATACCCAACATTGAAAATTTTAGTGGCCTTTTAAGCATTCTAGTACAGTTAAATAGTTAACACACACATGGACACAGCGGAATAAGGCACTGCATCTCAGTGCAAGAGGCTACAGTCCCTGGTTCAAATCCAGGCTGTATCACATCCGGCCGTGATTGGGAGTCCCAAAGGGCGGCGCACATTTGGCCCAACTTTGTCTGGGTTTGGCCGGGGTAGGCCTTCATTGTAAATAAGAATTTGTTCTTAACTGACTTGCCTAGTTAAATAGAGGTTACACACACACACCACATTGACCAAATAGTTATTTTTTTGTCATTTACGCATGTCCCCATTACCAGTAAAACATAATCAAAGCCTATTTCTTTCACTTACTTGCTGTTTCGTTGTTCATTTGTTCAGTCGTTTCATTCTCAACCAGGATTTCATCATAAATGTCAAGCAGTGAGGTTTCAGCTCTCTGTCCGTGGCCTCTCTTCCTCGGTGCACACTGTCACCGTGTCTGTTTCCATCTTGTCCAGCTGTGTCTGTAACATTTCACGTAAACCCTGTTTCTTGTCTGCATCGAAGTAGCGGTCCATGTACCTAGCATCGAGCATGGTGGCGACACAGTAAAGAGGCTCAGAGAGAATGCCACCGAATCGCTTGTTCACAGCCTCTAGTACTTTTGTATGTTTTAACCCCACGGTCTGTCGGCAGTTTTGTTGAGCAGGTGTTTCAGTGCCATGACAGAGGATATCAGGTCTGCTGCAGACGCAGTTGATTAGCTTATTTCTCAAGTCAGTTGTTCAAATGGAGCTAGGAGTGTGTTCATGTTTCCAAGTTTCAAACATGTTCTCAAATGCCACTGAAATGGCAGCAGCGGTATGACAACCAGCACATTGTTGAGCATGCAATACGGCTTTCCTCAGTACGAAATCCTCGTCGACCCACTGTGCTGTCAGAATCAGCATGCTCATGGGACTGACATCGCTGGCCCAACTGTCAGTCGTGAATCTAATAACAGTTACGCCCATAGCAAGTAGCTCATAGATGTACGTTTCAACAATACTGTGTAACTCCAGTAGGGCAACATCTGAAAAATAGTGTATGCCGGGGATCGACCAGTCGGCAAAAGCCAGCATCATCCACGACAGAGGACGGTTGATTGTCAAGGGCAATGAATTCCATTATCTTGGCGTTAGTGGATTTCGCCTTTGAGTTGTCTCGCTGAAATGTTCTTACTCTTTCAAATGACTGCTGGACTTGAACTTGTTAAGTTGTTGGAAGTGTGCGCCTAGTATTTTTCTGCTTTTGTTCTGTGTAGGGCTGTATTTTTCGTGGCGTCATTACATCATCTACCTACGTTATATAGGTATGCACGTTTGCTTTGACATCGGTTTTGCAGATCTGTCCAACTGTATGACATCACTCAGACCTTGTAATAGTTTATGTTGGCGAGTCATGTGCTACAGGTCTAGACAGCCATGCTAACTCTGCATAACTCAGATTATTATTAGATCCACTCAGGCCTATTCTGGTGTGACTGTGTAAAAACACCGACACAGTGATGAGTGCAGGGTTTATAACCTGGTCGGAAACTTGCCCTATTCAGCACTTGCTCTTGATGTAAGTCTAGAGATAATAACATTGTAAGAACCTTCCTCCCTTGGATGTTTGTTCAACCTGGTTGGTCTTCCTCCACCAAGTTCTGTTTCCTGCAGGGCCATATTCTGCCATGATTTGACCGCCCTTAAACAACGTCTGGCCTTGATCGTCATACTAACTTTAACCTTATGTCCGACCTTGTGTTCGGTGTGTGTGGCCAACATCAACCAACATTTTGGGTTTTTTAAACAACCATTTTTCTTTTCTTTTTTCTATGAGCGCAATGTGCACATTGCACAGTTTCTCTAGAGATAAATCAGATCATGCCCAACTGAATTGTAGTTTCCAACAGGCCAATATTCTACATAGTTTAGCACAGAAAACGTGGTAATTAACTACAATGACCATAATCCATTGCGCGCCTACTGGCCAGTCTGTGGGCGAGTTCATCATTGAAGCCGACTTTAAAGGCAAATTGAGACTGATTGATCTACAAATCACCTTGCATCGTAAATAACTACTCAATATTATTTGTAGATTAGTCAGTCTGTCACAATTTACCCATGATACGCCACAGTTTCGAAGCTATCGAACGCCTCCCATGTGTTTCTTTTATGCCTGCTACATTCGGTTAGTGTGGGGAAGACACAGAGGGAGAGGAGATAGAAGAAAGTGGGATTGAGAGCTGTTGTTTTGCGAGGCGTCTACCTGAAAATATATGATCTAAGTGATTGATAGTTGGTATTCAGCCGTCATAAAAGTATGCCTTATTTACTTTGAAGAAGTCCTAAAAGTAGTGATTTTGTCAGACAGCATAGGCAGCCTCTCTATAGATATGAGATGATGACTTGGAATTAAATAATAAAGTCATCAAATAAAACACATGTAATAGAACACAACATTAATATTTTATTAAAGTAATGTGAATAACTGATGGTCAATAAGTGACAAGGAGTAATGGTCAGATTTTCTACAGCAGTGTTGTGGCGAGTGTAGTGAGCTATTCCATTGTGTGCTGGAAAGGACATTTAGCCAAGGAGGACTTAAACAAGCTTGACAAAATCATCAAGAAAGCCAGTGCTACAATTTGCTGCAGCCTGGAATCAATGCGGGACGTGTTTATAAAAAGGCTGCAAGCAAAAACACACATGATCATGGACAATGACACACACCCACTCCACAGCACTCGTAACGCAACACAGGATGAGCTTCAGTAGCAGGTTCATCCTGCCCAGAAGTTCCACAGAGGTTAAGATGGCCATTTTTACCCACAGCCATGAGGCTTTATAACGAGTGTAATTGATTAACAGTTTGATGTCTTCCTATTGTGAGCAGTGTTTTTGCTTGTTTTTCCTCCTGAGTAAGATAGAAAACAGCACTTGAAATGGACTTTATTATTTTACAGATACTGAGGTGCATATACCTTCATGTGTCAATGTTTTTTTTTTATGTGTCCGTCATTGTTACGTGTCCTGTACTTGTAAGTTATTGATGATGCATGCTGTGATAAAACAATTTCCCAAGTTGGGATTAATAAATGAATACCCTACTCTACCGTCATGGACTTTTATTAATAGTTTTATTCTGTGTTGTTACAGCATTCAACCCACATAATGCATTTAATGTTTAAAACAATTATTGAAACAAATCGAAAAACCGTGATAATTTGCAAAAACCGACCTCAAATGGCACTAATCGCTCAGCACCAAAGACAACACATATCACATAGTGAAGTTTCAATGACATTTGACCTATATGTCTCAGTGGTTGAACATTGTTGTTTTCTCTCCCCACTGCCTCTCAGCGACCTCAGGAGGAGAAGTATCCCGTGGGGCCGTGGCTCCTGGCTCTGTTCGTCTTCGTCGTCTGTGGATCAGGTAATGCCCAGATTCTGTGGAGATGTGTGAGAGAGCTGTGGAAACTCATTCATTCAATCAGGAGTTCAACTTTCTGTTTCACATTAGCCTTGATATTACTCACATAGGGAACTAACCAGATTTCAGGGTCTCTTCAGTTTTCTGCTCAGTGACTTCACCTGACTGGATGTTGTTCTGTGTAACAACAGCCACTTTCTCTCTCAGCCATTTTTCAGATCATCCAGAGCATCAGGATGGGAATGTGATCCAGAGGCCCCACCAGACTCCCCTTTCCCCCTCACACCCCTTCACCAGACCTGGGGCTGCTCGCCACCCTACGTCCCTAACACCTCCAGGAGGCCTGACTCAGGACAGCTCTTTGTCCATCAGGGAAGGCCTGGGAGAGGAATGGACCACCCCCTTTTGCCCCTGCCGTCCTCGATCACGTTTACAGAGTTCCAGGGCAGGAAGATGAAAGCTTTTCTACTGACAGTTTGAACCACAACAACTGGCTGGATGAACCTTGTACAGTGTGTCTTCTAACTGCTCATATGTGTGAGTGTATGTGTGTGTGAGAGAGTGTGTGCAGTCCAAGATGTGACTGGCTGCTGACAATGTGCCATACTGCTGTGTTTCTATATTTATCTGTGTTGCGTGAGAACCTTTTTTTAAATAAATGTGACTTTGTTTGGGAAATGTCTGGTTTCAGTTCCACTTTGGCTGCTCCTATCCCAGTGCATGTTGTCCGCAAATTAAGCCTGTTTACAGTGTGGTTAATTTGGGGATTCCTAGCTATTTGTTTCCTGGTGTGTGTACAGTACGTGTGTTATATACAGTGCAATCGGAAAGTATTCAGACCCCTCGACTTTTTCCACATTGTTACGTTACAGCCTTATTCTAAAATAGATTTTTTTTTTAAATCCTCAGCAATCTACACATAATACCCCATAATGGCAAAGCGAAAATTGGTTTTAATTCAAATAAAAAACAGAAATACCTTATTTACAAAATTATTCAGACCCTTTGCTATGAGACTCGAAATTGAGCGCAAATGCATCCTGTTTCCATTGATCATCCTTGAGATGTTTCTACAACTTGATTGGAGTCCACCTGTGGTAAATTCAATTGATTGGACATGATTTGGAAAGGCACACACCTGTCTATATAAGGTCCCACAGCTGACAGTGCATGTCAGAGCAAAAACCAAGCCATGAGATCGAAGGAATTGTCCGTAGAGCTCCGAGACAGGATTGTGTCGAGGCACAGATCTGGGGAAGGGTGCCGGAAAATTTCTGCAGCATTGAAGGTCCCCAAGAACACAGTGGTCTCTAAATGGAAGAAGTTTGGAACTACCAAGACTCTTCCTAGAGCTGGCCACCTGGCCAAACTGAGCAATCGGGGGAGAAGGGCCTTGGGCAGGGAGATGACCAAGAACCTGATGGTCACCCTGACAGACCTCCAGAGTTCCACTGTGGAAATGGGAGAACCTTCCAGAAAGACAACCATCTCTGCAGCACTCCACCAATCAGGCCTTTATGGTAGTGTGGCCAGACGGAAGCCACTCCTCAGTAAAAGGCACATGAAAACCCGCTTAGTTTGCCAAATGGCACCTAAAGGACTCAGACCATGAGAAACAAGATTCTCTGGTCTGATAAAACCAAGATTGAACTCTTTGGCCTTAATGCCAAGCATCACGTCTGGAGGAAACCTGGCATCATCCCTTCGGTGAAGCATGGTGGTGGCAGCATCATGCTGCGGGGATGTTTTTCAGGGACTGGGAGACTAGTCAGGATTGAGGGAAAGATTAACGGAGCAAAGTGCAAAGAGATCCTTGATGAAAACCTGCTCCAGAGTGCTCAGGACCTCAGACTGGGGAGAAGGTTCACCTTCGTACAGGACAACGACCCTAAGCACACAGCTAAGACAACGCAGGAGAGGCTTTGGAACAAGTCTCTTAATGTCCTTTAGTGGCCCAGCCAGAGCCCAGACTTGAACCCAATTCAACATCTCTGGAGAGACCTGAAAATAGCTGTGCAGCGACGCTCCTCATCCAACCTGACAGAGCTTGAGAGGATCTGCAGAGAAGAATGGGAGAATCTCCCCAAATACAGGTGTGCCATGCTTCTAGCATCATACGCAATTAGACTCTAGGCTATAATTGCTGACAAAGGTGCGTCAACAAAGTACTGAGTAAAGGGTCTACTTTACTTAATGTAAATGTGATATTTCAGTTTTGTATTAATACATTTGCTAAAATGTCTAAAAACCCGTTTTTGCTTTGTCATTATGGGGTATCATGTGTAGATTTATGAGGGGGGAAAACAACAATTGAAACCATTTTAGAATAAGGCTGTAACGTAACAAAATGTGGAAAAAGTCAAGGTGTCTGAATACTTTCCGAATGCACTGTAACTTATCATCATGGAACCACACCCTTGCGGAATGCAGGTGTCTAAATTCCAGGTGCTAAATTACCATGACTAATTACCAGGATTCTAATGTCATGCCCTTTCTCCAACTAACATACAGTATCTGTATTAAACGGGTATGTCTTATTACTCAGCTTCTCAACCTTATGTCTCCTTCTGGGGTGGGAGAAGTACCCAATTGTCATACTTGAGTAAAAGTACAAATACCTTAATAAAAAACAACTCAAGTAAAAGTGAGTCACCGAAGTAAAATATTACTTGAATAAAAGTTTTGAAGTATTTGGTTTCAAATTAACTTTTGATACTTAAGTATATTTTAGCAATTACATTTACTTTTGATACGTAAGTTTATGTCATTGCTAAAATATACTTAAGTATCAAAGGTAAAAGTATAGGTCATTTTAAATTCCTTATATCAAGCAAGCCAGACTGCACAATTATCTTTTAATTTAAAAAAAAATTACGGATAGCCAGGGGCACACGCCAACACTCAGACATAATTTACAAAGGAAGTGTTTGTGTTTACTGAGTCCACCAGATCAGAGGCAGTAGCGATGACCAGGGATGCCCTCTTGATAATTGTGTGAATTGGACCATTTTCCTGTCCTGATAAGCATTAAAAATGTAACTAGTGCTTTTGGATGTCAGGGAAAATGTATGGAGTAAAAAGTACATTATTGTCTTTAGGAATGTAGTGATGTAAAATTAAAAGTTGTGAAAAATATAAATAGTAAAGTACAGATACCCCAAAAATCTACTTAAGTAGTACTTTAAAGTATTTTTACTTAAGTACTTTACACAATTGGTCTCCCCAAACCATCCTACTTCAAGGCAGGTGGCAGATCTTCATTTGAATGGAATGCTGTTCAGTGAGGTGTGGAGTTATACAATCGCTGTTTGTTCACATGAATCATCAGCCTGAGCAAGGCGCTTTTCATTCCCAGTTGTTCGGAAGTTGGGGTGATTTGTGGACCATGTAATCTATGCAGCTGCTAGCTAAGGCCGACCCTGGTGAAAAGCAGGAAGCAAGGAAGAGCTCAACCAATAGCTCGCAGTATACAGGCAGTGCAGCAGTCTGTTTCATATATTCTTTCTTCAGTGTACAGTAGGATGATGTTGCTCTAGTCCAGACACTGATCTAAGGCCAGTTTGTAATTTTCCCTCCATAATGGTTAAAGGGTGACTTCCTGATTTGGCCTCGTTTTAGATTTGGTTCATGCTAGTGGCCATGACTGAATTCAAACACGAGTTAGTTTCGGGGTGTGGTTTGATGCGGGTGTCTTGTGTGTGTTCGCAGCTGGGAATAGTTAAGCAAATCATTTCGCCAATTAGCTTCAACCAGGCTGGTGTGCGACCGTGGAAAAGTTGGTGTGACTTTGGCAGGGTTGGGTAGGTTACTTTCTAAATGTAATCCGTTACAGTTACTAGTTACCTGTACAAAATTGTAATCGGTAACGTAGCATTTGGATTACCCAAACTCGGTAACAATCTGATTACATTTAGTTACTTTTAGATTACTTTCCACATAAGAAGCACTAGAAGAAGACAAATATGTATGTTACCAAGTGAACAACATCTATTGCAGGATAAATCAATGTTAAAGTTTACATAGCTGGCCATATATGGATGATACATTTTAATTTATGGGTTGGTTATATAGACTTCTTCGAACCCATCGCTTTCTACTACATATAATAATATGATTAAATGATATCTTTACAATAAAAACCTAAGATCTTCAAGACTAGGATTTGGAATATGGAAGCATAGATAGGCCAAATTATTTTACCTGAGCATAACCCCAAAACAAAGGACTTATTAGCCAGCTCTACTCTTGTTTATGATTTTGTTGTCATAGAGGACTGATTGAGCTCATTGCTTCGAGTTCAAAAATAAATGTTGTGCTTATGGAATGGCATGCGCTGAGCACTACGGAAATTTTATATGTGAAATAATGATTTTACATGTGAAAAATGAATGACATATGCTGCATTTGCTATAGGCCTATTGTTGACCTTTTTGTTGGTGACACTTTGATATCTTGATAATATGCAGCTATTTAAAGGGCAAATCCAGATGGAGCAATAACAAAATGGGCGTCCCGCCTCTGAGGGATGGCCCTGGAGAAATATAACCACTCTCAGATTAATAGACAGAGCTATGGATGCAAGGACTGACCATCCATGATATCAAAATGATTGTTTTAACCATGTTATGCTACACAGTGTTTGTTTACATTTACAATGTTTACAAACATTGGAGAAAAACAAGGTTATATTTTGGGTTCTCGTGGAGTGTGACAGTTCAACTAAGCATGATGCATTTATAAATTATATTCTTCAAGAATCAATGGATATATATATATAATTTATAAGTCCAAAAATGGATGTAGCAACTACAGATTGCCCCTTTAAGTCTATAAAAAGTGTGCAATTTTGTGTATGTGTCCATTAGGCCTATGGATTCATTTATTTTATCAGCATGAATTAGATTGAGCAAAAAAATCCCCACTTTTATTCCATAGGCTGGGATCCGCACTGTCATGACGTTGGCCTGGGGGTAGGTTTATGACAGTCATAAATACCTCTTTCCCCCCTCCCCTGTTTCTCTTCCCTACTGATGTGACATAAGAAAACCCCTTGGTTAACATAGAGATTCTGGGAACATCAGAAGTTGGGGGGAAATTAAAGATATTCTGGTAATCCGACCAACTGAACATATGCGGTGGTACTTAAGGTATATTATGTCAGTTCGGTTGCCCTCTGACACATTCTCATCAATGATAGAATGACATAAACTCTACTGTGGAAAGTCTAAACATCAGAGGTATCGGATTCCCATGGAATTGTTGTTTAATTCAAATGTTTGAATATATAATTATTTGTGAAGAGATTAAATGTAATTTTAGCTTCCAAATGAGAGATTTGGGTTTGCATAAGTTTGGGCCTCTGCTCAACCAGTGGCCCGGCCCAGTGAAGAGACATGGGTAATAAACTTTTCAGACACACCCCTCTCCCTCCACTATATAAAGCCATTGACAAAAATATAACTTTCTGTTCCGGGTACATTAGGATGACGATCCGATGTCAGAATGGTTCAGATAATAACTACAGAACTAAGCCAACATCAGCATGGACTTTGGTTGTGAATGGTATGAACTTTGAACTCGTATTCACTACAGAAGTGATACCTCCTAGCCGTTGAGTTAGCAACAGCTGCTACAAACGCAGGTTAGGAAGGACAGTCAGAGTATCCCGTCTACTACACAACGACGTTACTACGACAGTGACCACCAGAGACATTCTTCAAAGGACAGAGGACTCGGTTTGGCAACCCGGTCTTCCATCTACCACCAACCTACTGAAGCGCAGCTCAGAGTAAATATTTATTGCATTTTCCTTTTCCAAATGGGCGGTAATTTAGAATGCATAAGATACTGTATTTACGAGAGCACAGCTTCGCCTCTGTTCCAGTCTCCCGCTCTTTCACAAAAATCCCGCCCCTTTCCTTTGTGTAACAAGCTGTCATATCTGTTCCGCCCGCTAGGGACGTTTTCCTTTATGACGGCAATTTGTAATCAAGTTATGATTTAATTGTGTATGTATGATTCTGTGTGATTAGTTAGGTATTTAGTAAATAAATAATTAAACCCAATTTTGTATTGCTGATTCAACTTGTTAGCCAGGATTCTCGCAGATAACCAAGAACTTACAACTTTCAGAATATGAGACTGAAGTAAGATGACGATTAATATTGACGGCTATGGATGTAAAATATTACTAAATCTTTAAGAGTTTATTCGGAAGATAACAGCTCTATAAATATTCTTTCGTGGTGTCCCTCTCTAGTTAATTACATTTACATGATTAGTTCAATCAGGTGATATTAATTACGGAGAAATTATTTTATAGAGTAGCATGTCATAGCAATTAATCTGGCATAGCCAAAGACACGACAGCACTATGCTGGTTTCAAAAACAATGATTGATAGGCAGCTTAAACTTCTTGAATTCAACCATTATTGGGTTCAAATACACATTTAGATGTGTGAACAGCCATCCACAACAACCACAATCCCCAAGGCGCAAATAGTTAAATGAGAGAGCAGCAGTGTGATTCACATCAATGCGCTATGTGGTTACAGTTGAAGTCGGAAGTTTACATACACTTAGGTTGGAGTCATTAAAACTCATTTTTCAACCACTCCACAAATTTCTTGTTAACAAACTATAGTTTTGGCAAGTCAATTAGGACATCTACTTTGTGCATGACACAAGTAATTTTTCCAACATTTGTTTACAGACAGATTATTTAACTTGGCTTTAGAAGCTCCTGATTTGAGTCAATTGGAGGTGTACCTGTGGATGTACTTCAAGGCTGACCTTCAAACTCAGTGCCTCTTTGCTTGACATCATGGGAAAATCTAAATTAATCAGCCAAGACCTCATAAAAAAAATTGTAGACCTCCACAAGTCTGGTTCATCCTTGGGAGCAATTTCTAAACACCTGAAGGTACCAAGTTCATCTGTACAAACAACAGTACGCAAGTATAAACACCATGGGACCACTCAGGAAGAGACGCGTTCTGTCTCCTAGAGATGAACGTACTTTGGTGCGAAAAGTGCAAATCAATCCCAGAACAGCAGCAAAGGACCTTGTGAAGATGCTGAAGGAAACGGGTACAAAAGTATCTATACCCACAGTAAAACAAGTCCTATATCGACATAACTTGAAAGACCGTTCAGCAAGGAAGAAGCCACTGCTCCAAAACCGCCATAAAAAAAGCCAGACCACGTTTTGCAACTGCACATGGGGACAAAGATCATACTTTTTGGAGAAATGTCCTCTGGTCTGATGAAACAAAAATAGAACTGTTTGGCCATAATGACCATCGTTATGTTTGGAGGAAAAAGGGAGATGCTTGCAAGCCGAAGAACACCATCCCAACCGTGAAGCACGGGGGTGGCAGCATCATGTTGTGGGGGAGCTTTGCTGCAGGAGGGACTCGTGCACTTCACAAAATAGATGGCATTATGAGGCAGGAAAATTATGTGGATATATTGAAGCAACATCTCAAGACCTCAGTCAGGAAGTTAAAGCTTGGTCGCAAATGGGTCTTCCAAATGAACAATGACCCCAAGCATACTTCCAAAGTTGTGGCAAAATGGCTTAAGGACAACAAAGTCAAGGTATTGGAGTGGCCATCACAAAGTCCTGACATCAATCCTATAGGAAATTAGTGGGAAGAACTTAAGGGTGTGTGAGCAAGGAAACCTTCAAACCTGACTCAGTTACACCAGCTCTGTCAGGAGAAACGGGCCAAAATTCACCCAACTTATTGTGGGAAGCTTGTGGATGGCTACCAGAAACGTTTGACCCAAGTTAAACAATTTAAAGGCAATGCTACCAAATACTAATTGAGTGTATGTAAACTTCTGAACCCATGGGAATGGGATGAAATAAATGAAATCTGAAATAAATCATTCTCTCCACTATTATTCTGACATTTCACATTCTTAAAATAAAGTGGTGATCCTAACTGACCTAAGACAGGGAATCTTTACTAGGATTAAATGTCAGGAATTGTGAAAAACTGTTTAAATGTATTTGGCTAAGGTGTATGTAAACTTCCGACTTCAAATGTTTATCCGTATTGCAGTAGACTACACCACTGCATAATCTTTGGATACTGACAGCAGTCACACAATTGGAAGATATAGCTTGGACTGTAGCCTACAAAAGCCTATTCGTTCTCTTTTCCCGCAAATGATCAAACACATTTGGTGTCATCATAGTAGTCTCTGACTTGTGGTCAGACACGCAAACATCCTTTCTGAATTTAAAAGTAATCCTCTCAGTACTCATCTAGGTTTTCAAAAGTATCTGGAATCTGATTACAATATTTTTGCTGGTAACAGCTTACAGTTCCTGATTTTTTGTAAACCTTTACATGTAATCCGTTACATGTAAGGGTTTACAAATAAACAGTAACTGTTATCCATTACCAGCAAAAATATCCAACCCTGGACTTTGGATAGCCCCTCTCTAGGGATAGTTAGGGACCGTCAATACATTACACAATGTAAAATGGGACATTATTTTCATGTTGCACATCTTTTAGTTGTTTCACTAAACACTTTCAATATTTGGATAAGAATTTCTACAATTTATAGTTGGTTTGATATTTTTAAGTCATTGAAATTTGGCGATTTTGACCTTTTAAAATATTGTCCCATGTAAATTGTGTAATTTACTGCTGGTTCCTAACTAGCCCCATTGGGATATCGAATGTCCAACCAAATTGACCATGGGCATTTCCATCGGCTGCGCTCCTAATTGATTACGTGGGTGCTGCAAGCAGGAATAAAATAAACTCACAAAAAAAAGACTTTTTTTTTTAATCCTCTCGCAAATCTCACGAGACAGACTTTGACAAAATATATCCTACAGATTAAATAAAGTAAATTATTTAAATTACATATGTAAATGAAGGTTATCTATTTAACTATAGAATCATGAATCGCAAGAAGAGACATGAACAAGTGGATTCTGATTCCTTTAACATTTTTATTGAAAGTTGTGAAGTGCAACTGTAATTGTGTTATGTATGTTTACAATACCTCATCTGGTTTGAGGAAACATGCACAGACCATGAGCTTACAACTTATACATAGAAAGCAAAAAATCCATTTGTTTTTCTTTATGATATTCAGAGTATGGTGTTTGTTAAGTTAAAGAGTTGATCAGGAAGTACTCCACTGTCAAAAAATGAAATCAATTGAAATAAAACTTCACGAGGGGTGCAATACTTCAAGTGAACAATGGTTTACAGTAACCGTTAATGTTGTAACCCAGGATATGAATAGTGGATACAGTCATCTGTCTGTTAAATAACCTCCACAGCTCGCCATACTCCTGAATTACAGCATTATAAAGAGACTGCACAAATCTTCAGGCCAGCCCATTACTAGCTCCCTCTTCATTTGTACCTCACCTACATAGCATCTGGTCTTCTCTCCTTATATCACTATATTACACAGTACTTACACTAAATATACAGAGATATACATCATGTAGAAAGGCCATCAACTCATCTTTGAAAATGCAGCTTAGCCTAACATCTCAACCCCTTAGCTTCATTACATGAATAGAGAATCCACCAAAATAACAGGGTGCAGGGCTGAGGGGCTCAAACTTAAATACAGGGAAAAACCCTCATTATCATCATCCTTTAATAAGCAAATGTAGGCTACAACTCCCTTCAACCTCACAGTTAAAATGATGACGTCAATGAAAGTGTTGTGTTCTCCCTCTAGACCTCCTCTCCTCTCGCCCCATGCCAGATGGGGACTATTACACGATGATAAATCCTCAGAGATTATTGAAGTTGTCACAATGAGAGATGCTCTATTCTCTGTCTGTCCCTCTCTGTATCGCACAGAAAAAAAGAGAACAGCTGCATTTATTTACATTATTAGGACTCAGCGAAGCACGGTGACTCCCATCACTATTTCCCTCCATCATTTTTACCACTGAAGTCGACATCACCTAAAATCCATTGATACAGGCACAGTGATTCTTTGAGTCATGTTCACTTTTACTTCCATGTATTTTTGGACAATGTTCATTCTCCTATAACAGCCTACTTTTCTCCTCTCCTAGGTAGATTGTCTTTGATAGTGTGTTTTAAAGCGCCTTGAAACGACAACACCACCCGTGGCCGCTCCCAGAGTTAAATATGTGCAAATTCTTGTCTTAACAGCGTAGCCTCCTGCAGTGGAGGCCTGGTTGTTCTGCAGTGTTAGAACAGAATATGTCTGAGGACAGTCAGTCAGACCCTGGTTGGTTGATAGGTTGCGTCATTCACCCCTCTCCCGGGGTAGGCGGTGATGCTATGCGGAGGGTCCAAAGTTGTGTGAGGTTGGCTGCAGTTGGGTTGGGGGTAGGGCTGGTGCCTGGGTCGGTGGCTGTGTGGAGGTGGGAGGGGAGCCCGCCTGGGTCTGGGCCTGGAACTGAGCCATCTGCTCTGGGCTGGCCAGGGTCTTTAGAAGGCTGTTCTCCTGCTCAAGCTGAGAGTTCCTCTCAATCAGCTCCTTGATCTGCTCCTTCAGAACCTCCACTTCCTCCCTCACTGCATACATCAGGTGGCTCTTCACCAGGTCCTAAAGGCACAGAGAGGAACAGAGAACACAGAGTTTAACATGGCAATAATTACACACACACAAAAAATACAAAGGCCCTGTATGGCTCAGTTGGTAGGGAATGTCTCTTTATAACACCAGGATTATGGGTTTGATTCCTGGGGCCACCCATACATGAAATGCATAATGTGACCATAATTACAAACTCACTTTTTTTTTTTAGTTTGTGTTGTTTTTTTTAAATGACCTAAAACCTATATCATACTCTTGATATGATGATAAAAATGTAAGCATAGCATTACTACTGCCCTTTCTATGAGAATTACTATGTAATACAACATATTGTGTATTATTGTAGCTAGCTTCTGTGGTCTGTTTTAATATAAGAAGTGAGTCTGATGTTAACACAATCTGTTGAACATGTGGTGAAAATCAAAAGAAAGATTCTGTAGATAATAAAACAAATAGTCCTAGGGTCTAAACCTCCCCTTCCTCTAAGCCAGGACGCAACGTCACCAAACACACAAAATGGCCGGCCCACATATAGGCTTTAGCCAATCGGAGCCCGCGATATTTATACCCAGGCGTCAAAGACTTTGTTTGCCTAGCAACAACGGCATGCCAAGCACGAGATGGCGTGAGAGAGAGAGCTTCCTCAGCAGGCGGGGATCCAGGGACAATAAAACACTAGAACCATGAAGAACTGAAAATAAAAGTCTGCACGCACGCTCATCTCCCTGTGTCAACGAGTTTATTCAAATAAATGGTAGCTTCAGGTAGAAATCGAAACTGAATGTTTTACAGAACTGAATCCTTGCTAAAGATTGCCAAAATTTAAATAAAGTGATTGTGCTACCACGGTAAACTGGATGGTAAAAGTGCATGTCATCTTGATACGACTTTCAATGATGATACCTGGCTAACGTTAATGCCCCCATAGATACACTTTGGCAAACGACGTATTAAACTGACGTCAAGGCACATAACACCATATGCTGCTACATAGTTGCCAGAGCATCAAGGTATTCACGAGCCATCATCTATGTAACAGCGTCAAAAAATTGGTTACAAAGAAACGAGGAAATCAAGAGCGACATGATGTTTTAACTGCAGTAGTAGGCATATTGTAAAGAGAATCAGCAATACGTCTGTATTTTGCGTGACTTCCCAGTTCTGGTCGGTTACTGGTTATGTAATCCATTCATTAAACTGATTGATGCAACGTTTTCTTCTGAACTGATCATTCTCCGCATGTGTTCTTCGAAAAACGTTATATATGCATGTGATTTATGTAGTATAGATAGCAGACAAGAAAGTTGAGTTAATATAATATATCAACTTACCATAGCCTGTTCGATTTTGTTGTCTATGGCCACCACACTGGCTCCTGACGAACTGGAAGAATGAAAAGAAAAAAGTCTTAACACACTGCATCGGTAAGAATGAATGATTAAAAGGCAGACATACTGTCGATGTTGCAGATCTAATACCAGCCATTTCAATACACAGTGGAATACAGTATAAATATCCTTATACAGGTGACCACTTCCGCTAAAGACCATTCTGGAGCAAAGTGTTCAGGGTGTACTGAAATGACCGTAAAAAATATTCCTCCTAAATAATACAAATATGTTATTTCATTGTCATCCATGTAAAAATTAACCATGGGTGATGTGTACATTTAAGGTACAGCATCTCCCGAGGCAACAGTAAGCGAAGCCATCCCGGTAACGCATCAGGACGACAAGTCACATTCTCTCTCTTACTGAACCCAATAAAAAAATGGCAGCATCATTAGACTATACTTGTATTTCAATGATAAAGTTCTCTATAATAGATTGACTCAGTGTATAAACGAGGGTTTCTTTCAGCATACAGACTATAAACTGCCCACACTAGGCATCCTCCTTGCAGCAAGTCACTGCTATATTTACCTATTGTCGAGCCTGACAGGCGAACTATCCGCGCTCAGCAACGAAGATAAAAACGAAATAGAAAAATTCCTTAGCTGGCAAACACCGAGATCCATCGCCACTGTTGTATAGCACGGAGTATTCATGCTATATCACAGATAAACTAAGCTTTAACCAACGGAAAACTCGACGATTATCGTGTATCACATTCTCTACTTCCGTGGTTCGGAGAGGCGGTATTAGGCACTTTGTGTCCCGTCAGAAAATCATCCTATCCCGGGGAGTCTGTACATCTACCGCTGCACCACAAAGAATCTCCAAGGTCAGTTCATCTCAGCTCCGCAGAAAATCTGCAGCCTGAGATATTTGCATAATTTATCTAAGAAAAACAGGGCTCCGATGCACCCCATTGGTGGAGGGATACTGATATTAGCATAATATATGTAGGAACGCCCCTACCTGCGGCTCAGCCGATACATTATCATAAATTATTCAGAGATGCGCCCTCACCCGCAGAAACTGGGAAAAACCGGATGAGATGAGGAGGAACACAACAGTCCCTCCAAGACACAAAGGGATGTTTACTTGTCAAGAATTAGGCTACCAACAATTGGCTGAATACCATGAATTACTGGCAGCCACAACACGAGAAAGGTGACAATGAACGGATGTATTTTGTGCATTTACAACAACCAAAATGACTGTAAACCCGATGAAAGTGGATATTATAAACAAAAACTAAGAACTCATTTACATATAGTAGAAAATAACATTTCAAGACCTTTGCAGGTGCAAAAACAAAAAAAGACTTCAATGTTGACACACCACCCCCTGGCGGTTACTATGAGAACAAGAGTCCCACACAAGACAAGGATCAAGTCAAATTGTGTCACATGTGCTGAACCCAACAGGTGTAGACTTTACTGTGAAATGGTTACTCATGAGCCCTTTCCCAACAATGCAGAGTTAAAATGTATGGAAAAGATAACACTCCAGTGACAGTCCACACAGGGTTTACTCCAACCAATTAATAAAATACCAATAACAACAAGTAAACAGATTCATTCAGATCTCTTCCAGCACAAGTTGTGTATGTCTGCCTGGTACACAGGATTGCCAGACTGACTACAGATGAGTCAGACACTAACTCAATTCACGTGAGGGAAGCCCTCCATCCATCATGCCTCAAATTACTGAGACAAGCCAGAGACGCATGTGCTACATTTTTTTGTGCTTCAGAAATTAGGAGAAGAGATGTCATGCGTCAGTCTCCAAACAAAAACAATGTAGCCTCACAAAATACCTGTTGACTGTGAGCAAAACACTAAGAAGTGGGTAAGTGACTTGACTGGCAAGATGGATAGTGGATAACTTTATTAATGTTCTGGAGAAAAACGTAGAAACAGAACCAGTGTTTTCCAAACATCTCATTGAGCACCCCGAGCCTGTACACTTATTTTCTGTATTCCAGAACTAGCAAAGTTGATCCAAAGTGGTCACCTAATCGTCAATCACATCATTCGATAAATTAGCCATGTACAGTACATCACAGGGTTTTTTTCTGGAACAAAAAGCTTAGGTGGCGGGTGTGGCAGGCTGAATTTTACAGAACATCTCTCCATGGAGCTGAGATAAATTGTTAACGTTTTAAAGCAAATTACCTGCAATTCTACACATTTTGCCATACAGCTGAGAGAAAATGATGCAATTTTAAAACATTTCATGCAATTCTACAAATGGAGCTGAGAGAACATTTAGCAGTTTTAAATAAAATTTCTGTTTCTCTGCTCACTTCCTCGTATTTACAGACTCAGAAACTATGTTATAGGCTAGTGCCTGTGGCTTCTCCCTGACCCCAAGCTATAGCTAGCCTTTAGATATTTTCAGTCGAAAGTAAGAGATGTCCATTAACTCAATTAAGGGGTTGGTTTTAAATAGCACTTGTTCAGATGCGCCAAGCACTTTTTATTGTATGGGGCAAAGAAACACACCTCAGTGTAGCAAGCAACTGAGTGATGTCATGGTAGCCATAATACAACTGGTTGTTTGGATACTGGATGCTGATTGGACAAGCAGCGTTTCAAGCCGTGGTGTATTGGCCATCACAGACACCTATGCCTGCTAACAGTTCCATCTGAAAATGATCACTGCGCCTCCATAAGAATATCATGTTAATGTTGCTGTCTGAATAATCTCTTGTATTTATCTCAACTTGCACATTATTTCCTCTTGCTTCCAGCCTAGCTTTTAGTTTGGTACAGCGGAGGTAATATAAGCCTCACTATCTGCCTGTCCGACCTCGGAAACAATGTTTCACCTTTGAATTTAGATCTCTGTAGTACCATACAGAGTGAACGGTGCCAGACAACTTTTTCTGAGCCATTCAAAATTACACATCGTCATTATCATGGGACATATCCAAATAAATGCCAACAGAAAAAAAACTCAAACGGAAATGCAGCTAGTGCATACCGACATCCCAGGTTAAATTTGACCTGACTGAGTTAGCGGAATTTGGCTGGCTAGCTAGCAAGTGACAAGAACGATATCCAGCCTGCATACCATTTTGTTTAGAACGGACGACCAGTCTTTTTGCACATCAACTATGCAAAAATAATCAGCGACTGGGTCGCATCTGTAGCAACCTGACCGAAAGAACTAAGGACCAGATTTTTGTCCATTCTATATCTTCTGGTGAAAGAATTAAACATTATTAGCTAATTTACTTATCAAAATACCATTTAATGAAAATACGCAATTCACTGTTATTTAATATGTTGGTAACAGTTCAATTCAAGCAATAAGACTATCACGTTGGGCTGAATAACGCCGTTTACCTGTGATTGTATTGATGATACAGCATTGTCTCGTGCCTTATTGCTTAATTTTACGCCAGAGAAAGCTCATCACACATCAGCCATCATTGGATAATATCTGTTCAGTGCTGCTGATACAGTGGATTCTTAACTACACCAAACTATAGAAATATACACTCAGTGGCCAGTTTATTAGGTACACCACCCCGTTCACGAAAATGGTTTATACAGACAGTGAGTCACGTGGACGTGGCTTGCTATATAAAGTTGGCCGACAGGCATTGAGGCAATTCAGTTATTGTTCAATTGAACGTTAGAATGGGCAAAACGAGTGACCTAAGCAACTTTGAGCGTTGTATGATTGTTGGTGCCAGGCGGGCCGAATCCAGCATCTCAGAAACGGCCGGTCTCCTGGGCTTTTCACACACAACAGTGTCTAGGATTTACAAACAAAAAATATCCCGTCAGCGGCAGTCCTGTGGGCAAAAACAGCTAGTTGATGAGAGGTCGAAGGAGAATGGCAAGAATTGTGCAAGCCACAAACAGGCAAATAACGGCACAGTACAACAGTAGTGTGCAGAACGGCATCTCAGGAAACACACAACTCGTCAGTCTTTGTCATTGATGGGCTATTGCGGCAGACGACCACACTGGGTTCAACTCCTATCAGCTAAAAACAAGAAGAAGCTGCTCCAGTGGGCACGTGATCACCAACACTGGACAATTGAGGAGTGGAAAAACATTGCCTGGTCCGACGAATCCCGGTTCTTGTTGCGTCAGGACTTGACGTAAGCAGTATGATTCCATGGCCCCATCCTGCCTGGTG
This sequence comes from Salvelinus fontinalis, assembly GCF_029448725.1. Taxonomy (NCBI): domain Eukaryota; kingdom Metazoa; phylum Chordata; class Actinopteri; order Salmoniformes; family Salmonidae; genus Salvelinus; species Salvelinus fontinalis. The sequence continues at coordinate 22,409,219 of NC_074683.1, read as the reverse complement.
TCAATGGTACAGGCTGGTGGCAGTGGCATGGGGAATGTTTTCCTGGCGCACGTTAGGTCCCTGGATACCAATTGAGCAACATGTCCATGCCCCAAAGAATTCAGGCTGTGTTGAAAGGCAAAGGTGGGTTCGACCTGGTACTAGATGGGTGTGCCTCAAACTGGCCACTGAGTGCAAGTCAAATAAATATAAGTTTTCTTGTTATATAACTTCAGTACTAGGATGTGCAGAATACACATGGACACGCCTTGCTCATCACAGAAGTTACAGTAAAGGCCTAAAGGTTGTCTTTAAATATGAAATTTGTGGTAATCCATCTACAGTAACTGTCAGTAAAATAGCCTGGAGTTAGTCAAAGAAAAAGCTTCTCTTCGTTTGCTAAAAGTTTTGGCTGAGAAAATGATTGAGTGAACCATACAACTGTAGTGTAGAAATCCTAGTTTCTATATTCATTTGAATGCAATCCAAACTATAAAATGAGAATGATGTGGATGAGCATTATGGCTGGCCTACATATGTGCAGCAGAAAAGGCCTTCAAGGCTTGAGTATTGCCATCTTAACACTACTGGGGGGGAAGAAAAATTAAGTACTTTTTCCAACAATGGTTTACAGACAGACCTTTTCACTTACAATTCCAGTGGGTCAGAAGTTGACTGTCCCTTTAAACAGCTTGAAAAATTCCAGAAAATGATGTCATGGCTTTAGAAGCTTCTGAAAGGCTAATTTACATAATTTGAGTCAAATGGAGGTGTACCTGTGGATGTATTTCAAGGCCTACCTTCAAACTCAGTGCCTCTTTGCTTGACATCATGGGAAAATCAAAAGACATCAGCCAAGACCTCAGAAAAAAATTGTAGACCTCCACAAGTCTGGTTCATCCTTGTGAGCAACTTCCAAACGCCTGAAGGTACCACGTTCATCTGTACAAACAATAGTACACAAGTATAAACACCATGGGACCACGCAGCCGTCATACCGCTCAGGAAGGAGACTCGTTCGATCTCCTCGTACTTTGGTGCGAAAAGTGCAAATCAATCCCAGAACAACAGCAAAAGACCTTGTGAAGATGCTGGAAAAAACAGGTACAAAAGTATCTATATCCACAGTAAAACGAGTCCTATATCAACATAACCTGAAAAGCCGCTCAGCAAGGAAGAAGCTACTGCTCCAAAAACCCCATAAAAAAAGCCAAACTACAGTTTGCTACTGCACATGGGGACAAAGATCGTAATTTTTTGGAGAAATGTCCTCAGGTCTGATGAAACAAAAATAGAACTGTTTGGCCATAATGACCATCGTTATGTTTGGAGGAAAAAGCGGGAGTCTTGCAAGCCGAAGAACACCATCCCAACCGTGAAGCACAGGGGTGGCAGCATCATGTTGAGGGGGTGCTTTGCTGCAGGAGGGACTTGTGCACTTCACAAAATAGATGGCATTATGAGGCAGGAAAATTATGTGGATATATTGAAGCAACATCTCAAGACATCAGTCAGGAAGTTAAAGCTTGGTCGAAAATGGGTCTTCCAAATGGACAATGACCCCAGGCATACTTCCAAAGCTGTGGCAAATTGGCTTAAGGAGAACAAAGTCAAGGTATTGAAGTGGCCATAACAAAGCCCTGACCTCAATCCTATAGAACATTTGTGGGCAGAACTGAAAAAGTGTGTGCGAGTACACTGACTCAGTTACACTAGCTCTGTCAGGAGGGATAGGCCAACATTCACCCAACTTATTGTGGGAAGCTTGTGGAAGGCTACCCGAAACGTTTGACACAAGCTGAACAATTTAAAGGCAATGCTACCAAATACTAATCGAGTGTATGTAAACTGACCCACTGGGAATGTGATGAAAGAAAAAAAAGCTGAAATAAATCACTCTACTATTATTCTGACATTTCACATTCTTAAAATAAAGTGGTGATCCTAACGGACCCAAAACAGGGATTTTTTACTGGGATTAAATGTCAGGAATTGTGAAAACTGAGTTGACATGTATTTGTCTAAGGTGTATGTAAACTTCAGACTTCAACTGTACCTCAAAAACACACATTACCCCTACATGCAGCCATAACACTTCTCATAAATAGATTCCATTCACACCTCAACCCAACCCACCTCTTACATTCCACACACAAGAAATCTGACCTCTCTGTGTATAGGCGGAGCTGGGGTGATTTATTGATGCCCTCTTTTACACACCCTACCTGGGAGGAAAGGAGGGAGAGAGTAAAGGTGGGGTACAGGGAGGGAAAGGTATTGCTGCTATTGAAGAATGGTCAATCCTTCCAGCAGGGTGTAGGGATTAATACCAGAGACACAGAGTTACAGGCACACTAGAGCCAGAGTCTTGCACACAGAGAATAGAATGTAGGGTCGTATGGTTTCATAGGAAAGACAAAGGCTCAAGTGTGTTTGGGCATGCACAGAAGTGGTGCAATATCATCACAGGATATAAAAAGGTCCAATACAGCAATTTTGATCTCAACATTAAATAATTTCAGGGTAACAATTAAGTACATTACTGGGATTTTCTTTTTTACCATACTAATTGAAAACAAAAATAGCTTTTTAGCAAAGATACATTTTTAAGCAATAATGTTTGTAGAAATTTCTGGGAGTGGTCTGGAGGAGAAAAGTGAAAACTAGCTGTTGTTGGCAGAGGGGTTTGGAACGCTCTTTGTTATTTGGTCTATTAACTAATTTACCCTCGCCAAAACTCCATCCCACCATAGTACATTATCATTTTAACAGTATTATTTCAACCCCAGTGTGGAAATATATATAAAGAACACAGGACAATCAAGTTTTTTTTACTGCACTAAGATCCAATACTAAATGTACAAAACAGGCTACTACATAGTAAGGCCACCATTTCATCCAGTTATTCACAGATCTATCACATCACATTTTATTTGTCACATGTGCCGAATACAACAGGTGTAGACCTTACAGTGAAATGCTTACTTACAATCCCTTAACCAACAACGCAGTTTTAAGAAAATACCTAAAACAAATATTTAAAGACAGCAGTAATATAACAATAGTGGGGCTATATACAGTGGGTACTGGTACAGAGTTGATGTGTGGGGGCACCGGTGTCGAGCTAATTGAGGTAATAAACTCAGCAAAAAAAGAAACGGCCCTTTTTCAGGACCCTGTCTTTCAAAGAAGATAATGAGTAAAAATCCAAATAACTTCACAGATCTTCATTGTAAAGGGTTTAAACACAGTTCCCCATGCTTGTTCAATGAACCATAAACAATTAATGAACATGTACCTCTGTAACGGTTGTTAAGACACTAACAGCATACAGACGGTAGGCAATTAAGGTCACAGTTATGAAAACGTAGGACACTGAAAAGCCTTTCTACTGACTCTGAAAAACACCAAAAGAAAGATGCCCAGGGTCCCTGTTCATCTGCGTGAACGTGCCTTAGGAATGCTGCAAGGAAGCATGAGGAATGCAGATGTGGCCAGGGCAATAAATTGCAATGTCCGTACTGTGAGACGCCAAAGACAGCGCTACAGAGAGGCAGGACGGACAGCTGATAGTCCTCACAGTGGCAAACCACATGTAACAACACCTGCACAGGATCAGTACATCCAAACATCACACCTGCGGGACAGGTACAGGATGGCAACAACAACTGCCCAAGTTACACCAGGAATGTACAATCCCTCCATCAGTGCTCAGACTGTCCGCAATAGGATGAGAGGCGCTAGATTGAGGGATTGTAGGCCTGTTGTAAGGCAGGTCCTCACCAGACATCGGCAACAACGTCACCTATGGGCACAAACCCACCGTCGCTGGACCAGACAGGACTGGCAAAAACTGCTGTTCACTGTTGAGTCACGGTTTTGTCTCACCAGGGGTGATGGTCGGATTCGCGTTTATCATCAAAGGACTGAGCGTTACACCGAGGCCTGTACTCTGGAGCGGGATCGTTTTGGAGGTGGAGGGTCCGTCATGGTCTGGGGCAGTGTGTCAAAGCGTCATCGGACTGAGCCTGTTGTCATTGCAGGCAATATCTACGCTGTGCGTTACAGGGAAGACATCCTCCTCCCTCATGTGATACCCTTCCTGCAGGCTCATCCTGACATGACCCTCCAGCATGACAATGCCACCAGCCATACTGCTCGTTCTGTGCGTGATTTCCTGCAAGGCAGGAATGTCAGTGTTCTGCCATGGCCAGCAAAGAGCCCGGATCTCAATCCCATTGAGCACGTCTGGGACCTGTTGGATCGGAGGGTGAGGGCTAGGGCCATTCCCCCCCAGAAATGTCCGGAAACTTGCAGGTGCCTTGGTGGAAGAGTGGGGTAACATCTCACAGCAAGAACTGGTAAATCTGGTGCAGTCCATGAGTAGGAGATGCACTGCAGTACTTAATGCAGCTGGTGGCCACACCAGATACTGACTGTTACTTTTGATTTTGACCCCCCCTTTGTTCAGGGACACATTATTCCATTTCTGTTAGTCACATGTCTGTGGAACTTGTTCAGTTTATGTCTCAGGTGTTGAATCTTGTTATGTTCATCCAAATATTTACACGTTAAGTTTGCTGAAAATAAACGCAGTTGATATTGAGAGGACGTTTCTTTTTTGCTGAGTATATGTACATGTAGGTAGAGCTATTAAAGTGACTATGCCTAGGTAATAACAGAGTAGCAGCAGCATAGGGGGAGGGGGGCAATGCAAATAGTCTGGGTAGCCATTTGACTAGATGTTCAGGAGTCTTATGGCTTGGGGGTAGAAGCTGTTTAGAAGCCTCTTGTCCCTAAACTTGGCGCTCCGATACCGCTTGCCGTGCGATAGCAGAGAACAGTCTATGCCTAGGGTGCTGGAGTCTGACAATTTTTAGGGCCTTCCTCTGACACTGCCTGGTATAGAGGTCCTGGATGGCAGGAAGCTTGGCCCCGGTGATGTACTGGGCCGTACGCACTAATCTCTGTAGTGCCTTGCGGTCGGAGGCCAAGCAGTTGCCATACCAGGCAGTGATGCAACCCGTCAGGATACTCTCGATGGTGCAGCTGTAAAACCTTTTGAGGATCTGAGGACCCATGCCAAATCTTTTCAGTCTCCTGAGGGGAATAGATTTTGTCGTGCCCTCAGTCATGGGAAAGGCGTCCATCTTCACACACAATTTAACAAAACCTTATCTAGTTCAGCAGAACTTGGCTTGTGGTTAGCCTGAGGTGCCCAGTACTGTACTGAGTCCATCCAACAGTGATCCTAATTACAGCAGCACTGTTCCCACTGAGGCCCTGCAGCTCAGTAAGAGTCTCAATGCGCTGTTCTCTCTTCCTGTCCTTTGACTGGAGGTGGCTTTAACCTATTACACAGACCCAAATATATACCTGGGTAGTGCTCAGCCTGACCTCAGTCCACACACACACAGCGACCAAAGCTACTTCGCCCTGAGCTATACTGGGCTCCATTCATAAAGCACTAGGGCCATACTAGGACAGGCTTCCAGGAAGCTGTGCTTAACCAATGTTCTGTTCACTGACCTGTAGGTCCCCAGCCAATGACAAGCAACATATAATGGAGGTAGGCTGTAACTACCTGGTCCCAGCATTTTCCAATCACAGAAGTGCTTTTTTCTACCTGGGGCAGCAGTTAGCCTAGTGGTTAGAGCATTGTGCCGGAAAGGTTGCTGGATCGAATCCCAGAGCAGACAAGGTAAAAATCTGTCATTCTGCCCCTGAACAAGGCAGTTAACTCACTGTTCCCTGGTAGGTCGTCACTGTAAATAAGAATTTGTTCTTAACTGACTTGCCAGATCAGATCCTTAAATAAAGGTAAAAAATACAGTTGAAGTCAGAAATTTACATACACTTAGGTTGGAGTCATTAAAACTCGTTTTTCGACCACTCCACAAATTTGTTATTAACAAACTATAGTTTTGGCAAGTCGGTTAAGACATCTTCTTTGTGCATGACACAAGTAATTTTTCCAACAATTGTTTACAGACAGATTATTTCACGTATAATTTACTGTATCACAATTCCAGAGGGTCAGAAGTTTACATACACTAAGTTGACTGTGCCTTTAAACAGCTTGGAAAATTCCAGAAAATTATGGCATGGCTTTAGAAGCTTCTGATAGGCTAATTGACATAATTTCAGTCAATTGGAGGTGTACCAGTGGATGTATTTCAAGGCCTACCTTCAAACTCAGTGCCTCTTTGCTTGACATCATGGGAAAATCAAAAGTAAACAGCCAAGACCTCAGAAAAAATATTGTAGACCTCCACAAGTCTGGTTCATCCTTGGGAGCAATTTCCAAACGCCTGAAGGTACCACATTCATCTCTACAAACAATAGTACGCAAGTATAAACACCATGGGACCACGCAGCCGTCATACCGCTCAGGAAGGAGACTCGTTCGATCTCCTCGTACTTTGGTGCGAAAAGTGCAAATCAATCCCAGAACAGCAGCAAAGGACCTTGTGAAGTTGCTGGAGGAAACGGGTACAAAAGTATCTATATCCACAGTAAAACGAGTCCTATATCAACATAGCCTGAAAGGCCGCTCAGCAAGGAAGAAGCCACTACTCCAAAACCGCCATAAAAAAAGCCAGACTACGGTTTGCAACTGAAAAAGGGGACCAAGATCATACTTTTTGTAGAAATGTCCTCAGGTCTGATGAAACAAAAAATAGAACTGTTTGGCCATAATGACCATCGTTATGTTTGGAGGAAAAAGCGGGAGGCTTGTAAGCCGATGAACACCATCCCAACTGTGAAGCACGGGGGTGGCAGCATCATGCTGTGGGGGTGCTTTGCTGCAGGAGGGACTGGTGCACTTCAAAATAGATGGCATTATGAGGCAGGAAAATTATGTGGATATATTGAAGCAACATCTCAAGACATCAGTCAGGAAGTTAAAGTTTGGTCGCAAATGGGTCTTCCAAAATGGACAATGACCCCAAGCATACTTCCAAAGTTGTGGCAAAATGGCTTAAGGACAACAAAGTAAAGGTATTGGAGTGGCCATCACAAAGCCCTGACCTCAATCCCATAGAAAATTTGTGGGCAGAACTGAAAAAGTGTGTGCGAGCTAGGAGGCCTACAAACCTGACTCAGTTACACCAGCTCTGTCAGGAGGAATGGGCCAAAATTCACCCAACTTATTGTGGGAAGCTTGTGGAAGGTTCCCCAAAATATTTGACCCAAGTTAAACAATTTAAAGGCAATGCTACGAAATACTAATTGAGTGTATGTAAACTTCTGACCCACTGGGAATGTGAAATAAATAAAAGCTGAAATAAATCATTCTCTCCACTATTATTCTGACATTTCACATTCTTAAAATAAAGTGGTGATCCTAACTGACATTAGACAGGGAATGTTTACTGGGATTAAATGTCAGGAATTGTGAAAAACTGAGTTTAAATGTATTTGTCTAAGGTGTATGTAAACTTCCGACTTCAACTGTGTATAAAATAAACCCTACCCTTAACTCCAAGAATATTTATAATAGAAAAATTACAAACAGTTAATGTCTCAGACAAGGCTTACTTACTAACTTGGTTAATGTACTCGCACACCAATTCTGACAATATTGCTTTTCTTGTCCATTCAATGTGATGGTGGCATGGTAGATGATGTTAAACACATATCTAAGATAAGCTAACCTACATTTTGACGATGTACTTTGTGCCATATTGCTGTATCATACATGGTTAGGTAGAAGACCTACTGAAGACACAGTAAGGATCTGATCTGGCCCCAATCCAATACACTCACCTACATCATGCATGCATGCAACAACTACATACTGACCAATACCATGCAACCAGCAGCCAACAACTAAGCAACCATCAAACTGTCAACTGACAAAGTGACAACATCAGTCCCCTAAACCATGCAACTACTAAAACAACTGAACATGCACACAACTATCAACACACAAAAGCATACACAATATCTGCCCTGCTTAAGTTCATTTTGTTCTGTAAAAAATAAGACAAACAATTAACCCTTACCCTACATATCTTTACTATGTACCATACATAGTTTTTCCGAAACATTATCATCGTCAAAAAAAAATTAAATACTGACATGCCCACATTCCAATTCTACAACTGTATTAAATCTAAATCACCATTCATGTTTCAAATGAAATAAGTAATACCAATCGTTAAACCAATGGTTAGACTGACAAAGCCAAGAGCAATAGAGACAATGCAGCTTAGTGTCTTCCTTCCAATGGCTTGTTTCCAGACTCCTGTACAGTTGGAGCAGACAGACAGAGTCTACCTCTTCAGTTACAGTATTAAGAGACTAACCCTGTTGTTAGCAGACACGGTAGACAAAGAGACTAGGTAAGTATTGTCAACAGTAGACTAGCTCCAGTAAGGGAGGACTAAGTGAGCATTGTTTAGCTCCAGTATGAGTCTTCGTTTACCTCTTGAGGTGTTGCTCCAGTTCCCTGAACAGCAGCTTCATGGCCATCTCGTCCCGGCTTTGCACCCGGACCACCAGCTCTCTCATCGGGCTGTCCGTCAACTCTCCTCCAATAGAATCAGATATATTCCTATTTTCTAGTCCCTTGGTCCCTTTCTCTCTTTTAAAATCACTGTATATTCCTTCTCTGAGTTCCACCAGTCTGGAGAGCATTGGTGCAGATGTGGGGACAAGCCAGGGCTGCGTATGTATGTCTCTAGCCTCTGTGTGCTTCTCCAAGGCAGGCGAACTAGCGACTGATTGAGCAAAAACAAGAGTAGGGCACCTGTGACATCACAGTACTGCGTGCAGTCATGTGACCTAGTGTTACATAAACCATCAAAACAGATTAGCTTCTTCCCTGATGAGCACTTCTCCTCCTCGTAACCTCCCCTTTCCCTCTCTCCTTCCCTCCCTGGTGAGCCCTGGGTCTACTACCCTCCAACAGACAAGAGGTGGATACCATTCTCACGCTACTCCACCGTCCTCCAAAAATTCACCTCTTCTCACTCGCCCTCTCCCTTCCTCCAGGGTGGTTTTGGACCCCCCTCTGTGTTTAGGAGATCCCCCCCCCCCCCCCCCACCCCACAAAGGCAGGGTATGTCAGGAGGGTCGAGTCTGGCCCCTGTATTTGAGCCAGGTCTTATCCTGTCACTTCTCATCAACAGGGTGAGCTAATGGGGGGCTTAACGCCTGCACACACAGAAAGAGTACAACACACACACACGCGTCTGCAAACTTAGTCAGCCAGCAGCCTGGGTTAGGGGAACAACAACACAGACAAGGACAAAGCAGAGGGATTTACCTGTTCAGATACACTGAGGCCTGAGTCAGAGTGGGCTTTCTATTGTTCAGATGTCCAACTGGGGCAGTTTACATTAGCCTGAAGAATACAGACTTGACACATGATGGGACATCAACCTCTTTCACACGCAACTGACTACACACACTTAATAAGCCATCTAATAACTTATACCATATTGATTAAGACACATTTTATGTCTACAAGTGCTGTGATTGGTTGGTAAACTCACGTGAAGGCCCACAGATGGTGATGGGGTGGAACACAGTATGTTATAGAGCAACATACTGTATTGTAATTGTGTTGCTGATTATGCCTGGTTAAATTAACCCTGAGGGGATTGATCCAGTCATATTCTATTGTTTGGTACATTTGGGATTTGGGAAATAGTGGGCTAAAGATGCTACCCCTGATCTGCCAGTCTGATCCTTACCATCTGTGTGTGTGTGTGTGTGTGTGTGTGTGTGTGTGTGTGTGTGTGTGTATATATGTCAACCCAACGTGTATGAATGTGTAGCCTACTTCTTACACAACGACCAGTTTATAAATAGCAAGTCCTAAACCATTCACTGACTATGATGGTGATGCCATTTATTTTGTGAAAGATTTGGAGAATGTCCATCAGCTTCTACATGAAATAGAGGTAGAAAGGGAGAAGGAGAGAGACAGGTGCCATTTGAATATTTGGAATGAGAGCAGCAGGTCACACAACAGAGTTGAGTCCTGCTCTCTCCAGCTCTCTCTCAACAAAGAAGAATGGACCAGATACACGGCATCAGCACGTTACACCATCTCAGAGAGGCGGAGAGAGATAGATGTGTATGAAGTACATGGATACTGTTCCCCGTGCGATGTTGGGCTGACCGCACCAGCCTCTGGAGAGCACGGCAGTTGCGGACGGTGCAATTATTGTATCAGGCGGTGATACAGCCTGACAGGATGCTCTGAATGGTGTAAAAATTTGTGAGGGTCCTAGGGGCCAAGCTGAACTTCTTCAGCCTCCTGAGGTTGAAGAGGCGCTGTTGCATGAAGGCACCATTTCAGGTTGTCAGTAATGTGCACAGAGGATTCTGAAGCTTGGACCCTCTCCACTGCGGCCCCGTCAATGTGGATGGGGTGTGCTCTCTCTGCTATCACCTGTAGTCCACAATCAGCCCCTTCATTTTGTTGACGTTGAGGGAGGTTATTTTCCTGGCACCCTTCCGCCAGGGCTCTCACCTTCCCGTCTCATCATTGTTGGTAATCAGGCCTACTACTATTGTCTCGCCATCACCCACTGATTAACTTGTCATTTTTGCAGATTGAAAATGTTTTGAGATAGTATTACAGTAAGTCAATATTTATATTTAGGAATTAGCATGGAATTTAGCCAATTCATATAATGCACCTTTGGATTTTACCCTGGTCTCGAAAGTGAATGGTTAGAACGTTTGTAAAGTTAAGAGAGCTTGTTCCGTGAAAGCAAATTTATAGCTGTCCTTTACAAAATTACCCTGTACATGTAAAAATGACCAAATACACAAACTGTTTAAAGCAAAATTACCAAAACTATTTTCTTACTGTGAACCTGAACAACCTAAATAAAATCTGAATGAGTAAAAACGGTCAATTCCTAATATAATAATCTGTTTTCTGACCGATGCATGCTTAAATTTGGATTGGTTTGGGCTCCCACAGACATCTCTTAAACATTTGAACCGGGGACAAACCGGGTAAAATGTTACATTCCTAGTTTATAGTAATTCCCATATGTAACATGTGGTCAAGTGGATCCAATAGTTCATGAAAAGGTTCAGATAGCGTTTTACAGCCCACCATTCAACAAATATCCCCAAACATTACTAAGATACGTACAGGTTTACTAAGCTGAGTTCTCAAAGGTGCTCTGCTATGTGTATGTATGGTCTGATAGGGATCACTGGATAGTAGTGATGGGGGGGAGAAATCGATAGTTACATATCGTCATATTATTTCGGGATGATATATCGATATCTTACTCCAAGTATCGATTATATTTATAAAAAAAGATACAAATAATAAACTTGCTACTGTAGGTTTATTTATTTAACCCTTATTTTACCAGGTAAGTTGACTGAGAACACATTCTCATTTACAGCAACGACCAGGGGAATAGTTACAGGGGAGAGGGGCGATGAATGAGCTGATTGTAAGCTGGGGATGATTAGGTAGCGTAAGCTACTCGGCTGTACATGTGCAAAAACGCCAGTATGTTTCATCCTATAGCATGCACTTCATCTTCTTTTTAAATATTAAGCCAACATGTTTGCAGCACTTTTATTTACTTCACTAATCAAAACTCGTTTCTCATGCTCTCTCGTCAAACATTTAGTGAACAATATGTTTGAAACATCAAATCGCAATATCGAGTCGCAATACATACGGAATCGAGAGAATCGCAATAAATATTGTATTGGCACCTACAGCTGAAGTCGGAAGTTTACATACACCTTAGCCAACTAAATTTCAACTCAGTTTTTCACAATTGCTGACATTTAATCCTAGTAAGAATGTACTGTCTTAGGTCAGTTTGGATCACCACTTTATTTTAAGAATGTGAAATGTCAGAATAATAGTAGAGAGAATTATTTATTTCAGCTTTTATTTTTAACATCACATTGCAAGTGGGTCAGAAGTTTACATACACTCAATTAGTATTTGGTAGCATTGCCTTTAAATTGTTTAATTTGGGTAAAGTATTTTGGGTAGCCTTCCACAAGCTTCCCACAATAAGTTGGGTGAATTTTGGCCCATTCCTCCTGGCAGAGCTGGTGTAACAGTCAGGTTTGTAGGCCTCCTTGCTCGCACACCCTTTTTCAGTTCTGCCCACAACTTTTCTATGGGATTGAGGTCAGGGCTTTGTGATGGCCACTCCAATACCTTTACTTTGTTGTCCTTAAGCCATTTTGCCACAACTTCAAAGTATGCTTGGGGTCATTGTCCATTTGGAAGACTCCCCTTTCTCCTCCACACATAACGATGGTTATTACGGCCAAACAGTTCTATTTTTGTTTCATCAGACCTCAGGACATTTCTCCAAAAAGTACAATCTTTTTCCCCATGTGCAGTTGCAAACCGTAGTCTGGCTTTTACATGGCAATTTTGGAGCAGTGGCTTCTTCCTTGCTGAGCGGCCTTTCAGGTTATGTCGATATAGGACTTGTTTTACTGTGGATATAGATACTTTTGTACCCGTTTCCTCCAGCATCTTCACAAGGTCCTTTGCTGTTGTTCTGGGATTGATTTGCACTTTTCACACACCAAAGTACGTTCATCTCTAGGAGACAGAACGCGTTTACTTCCTGAGCGGTGTGACGGCTGCGTGGTCCCATGGTGTTTATACTTGTGTACTATTGTTTGTACAGATGAACGTGGTACCTTCTGGCGTTTGGAAATTGCTCCCAAGGATGAACCAGACTTGTGGAGGTCTTGGTTCATTTCTTTTGATTTTCCCATGATGTCAAGCAAAGAGGCACTGAGTTTGAAGGTTGGCCTTGAAATACATCCACAGGTACACCTCCAAATTAGTCAAATGATGTAAATTTGGCTATCAGAAGCTTCTAAAGCCATGACATCATTTTCTGGAATTTTTCAAGCTGTTTAAAGGCACAGTCAACTTAGTGTATGTAAACGTCTGACCCATTGGAATTGCGATACAGTGAATTATAAGTGAAATAATCTCTGTAAACAACTGTTGTAAAAATTACTTGTGTCATGCACAAAGTAGATGTCTTAACCGACTTGCCAAAACTATAGTTTGTTAACCTCTACCGAGTACCTAACCCGGATTCGGGAGCACCCCCCACCCCCCCCCCACACTGATTAGCATCGCTAGCATAGCGTCACAATTAAATAGTAGCATCTAAATATCATTAAATCACAAGTCCAAGACACCCAATGAAAGACACAGATCTTGTGAATAAAGCCACCATTTCAGATTTTTAAAATGTTTTACAGGGAAGACACAGTATGTAAATCTATTAGCTAAACACGTTAGCAAAAGACACCATTTTTTTACTCCAAGTTTTTTCCTGCGTCAGTAGCTATCACTAATTCGACTAAATGAAAATATATATAGCCACTAACCAACAAACAAATTCATAAGATGACAGTCTGATAACATATTTATGGTATAGCATAGTTTTTTTTTTTTTAAATGTGCATTTTTCAGGTATAAATCACAGTTCTACATTGCAGCTGCAATCTGATATAGTGCTGATGCAGCCAGAACAATTACAGAGACCAACTTCATATAACTAATTACTTGTCTTAAAACATTTCAGAAAAAATACACAGCGTACAGATATTGAAAGCCCAACATCTGGTGAATCCAAACAATATTTCAGATTTATTAAATGTTTTATAGCGAAAACAAAATGTAGCGCTAAATTAGCATAGCCACGCCAGCCAGAACCAGCTGGGCGCGCCCGACCAGTTCACATGCACGACAGATATATGAAATAACATCGTAAATTGGGTCTTACTATTGCTGATCTTTCATCAGAATGTTGATAAAGGTGTCCTTAGTCCTGATGAGTCGTTCAATCCATTCACAATGGCAACTTTCCCTCTTCATTTAGCGTAGGTACTGGTCGACTAGCACGGTTCTGTCCAAAGTTAAAAAACTCACAGAACGGAACACGGCAAAACTCCCGAAAAAACTCAAATAATTTGATTAAACTATATTGAAAAAACATACATTAAGATGATATGGTCACATGTATCAAACAAACTTCGAGACGGAGATAGTTTTCATCCGTAACGGCAGCATAACAAAAAGACAATTGCACCTCTAAAACACGCGTTTCAGAAAACCTGAAGTTGTCGGTCACGCTAAAGAAATAGGTCTTATTTCACGTCAGTACAAGATAAACAAAAAATGTCTCCTCTGACGTCTTCCTGACACCCAGAGGAAGACGAATGAATTGTGTTTCGGGTCATAGGTGGCTTTACCATATATAGGCAGAGCGTTGAAGCGAGCATACACATCTTGCAATCTTCTTCTTGCTCAGGGAAAGTGCTGTCAAATGACTTGTGTTTCACTCAGAGACAAAATTGAAACGGTTTTAGAAACCATAGCTTGTTTTCTATCCAATGGTATATGGTTATATGCATATAGTAACAGCAATAATTGAATAAGAGGCAATTTAATCTGTAGAGGAAATTATGCTAATGCGAAAACAGCACCCCCTGTATTCTCAAGAAGTTAACAAGAAATTTGTGGAGTGATTGAAAAACAAGTTTTAATGACTGCAACCTAAGTGTATGTAAACTTCCGACTTCAACTGTAAGCATCGTGACAATATTGTATTGTGAGGTCCCTAGCAATTCTCAGCCCAATGAGAGGTGTCTGACAAAGCGTGTGCTGATCCACACAGCGGCCATTACATAGATGTGTGTGAGAAAAACAAAGGCCACAGGTATGACTAATGTAAAGTGAAACCAGGCATTAGCAGGTCTAACACACACAAAACACTCCCACACATCATTCTGGGGCACGATGCACCGCTCAAAGACATTTTGAATACGCTCAAAGAGAAAGCTGCAGAAAGACTAGAGATTCTTACATGAACCATGAAAAGAGGGGCAAAAGACAGAATACAGAGAAAGCAGAGAGAGACAGAGAGAGGGGACAGAAAGGGAGAGGGAATGAGAGGGGGACAGAAAGAGGGAGAAAGAGAGCGAGAGTCAGTCGTGCCTGCGGCTGTAACAGTAGTCTCCCTCATCAGTCTTTGTGTGGAGTCACTGGGCTGTTGATGAGAAGTGACACATGGGGGTGGGGGTGATGTTAGAAGCCTTTACTGGAGCCTAGAACCAACTGATGTTCCCCTCCACACGCAACCATCAACACGGCTGGACCACTCTAGTGTGTGTTTGTGCGTGTGTGCGGTCACTGCGGTGTGAACTGGGGCTTATCCCCAGAGACAATAGCAGAGCTGTCCAATTTGGGGCGATGGGAGAGAAAGAGGGGGCAATGAGGATAGAGGAAAGCGAAAGAAGGAAGAGAGGAGGGGGATCTGTACATTGGCCTGGAACATGATGTTCTAGCTCCAGACGGCTAGCCAAGCCAGAACATTACTTCCACTCCAGCAGTTGAGTGAACTGGGAGGGCTGAGCTGGATGTATGATACTGTACAATCACATGAATATGTGCTGTTTGGGTCAGTCACATAGTCATGTTATAGTGCGTTATGTGGACCCCCGGCATGATAGTCTTAATCAAACATGATTGGTTGGCACTTTCACACTATTAACCTCAGGAGACACACACACACTTATCTTCAGGACACTTACTGTCCGCACATACCCAAACACAGATGGGACAGATGGGTGGTTTGATTGTTTCCAAACAGACCAGGACTTCACACTACCAGATAACAGATCATAATCCACCATCTAGTACATACTGTACACTATCAATAGTTTTTATTTCCTGGAATATAAAAGCTGAAAAGTCATCAAAAAAGAACAGTATTTGTAAGTGATGTAACATAGCACAGGTCCTCATCAATATACTGTCAGTAATCAACTGATAGGATTCACACATTCACAGACCAATGCGCCACACACAGGCTCTCACACACACATCCCTTACATTCATATTGCCATAAGAGGGTTAATCGGAGGTCAGACGTGTACAGTTCATGTAGAGTGTAAACCAGCCAACAGCTTTACCCACATCCACTGAAATGCAATAGAGACACACCTCAAATGTCCTATAAATTGGGAACATTGTGTTCCTGCATAAGGAATGTTTCTCTGTTAAATGAGGTGTGTGTGTTAATGCATGTGTGTTCATGCGTGTGGCTGTTCATGTTTGTGTGATGTGCTGTGTACTCCTGTGCAACTCATGTTCTACTGAACAAGAGTAATCCCTCTTGGTAACAGAGAGCAGCTTCAGAGCATAAATACTGCACTAAAACACACAACCCCTCCCCCACTCAAATACACAAGAGAGAAGACAGAATAGTGAAGTTAGCGAAGTACACTGACTGTAAAGTCCAAAGTCTGATATTTCAGAGAAGTGAGGCCAGTCCTTACAGAAAGTTCTAGTGTTGATCTGTAATCTCTTCAACTAGAACGTCCCCATTCTAACCCCTATTGTCCCAACACTTACTAAACTACCAGATTTACACTACCGTTCAAAAGTTTGAGGTCGCTTGCCAATGTCCATGTTTTTTAAATAAAAGCACATTTTTGGCCCATTAAAACAACATCAAATTGATCAGAAATAGAGTTTAGAGGCCTCCCGGGCGGCACAGTGGTCAAGGGCACTGCATCGCAGCGCTAGCTGTGCCACCAGAGACTCTGGGTTCGTGCCCAGGCTCTGTCGCAGCCGGCCGCGACCGGGAGGTCCGTGGGGCGACGCACAATTGGCCTAGCGTTGTCCAGGTTAGGGAGGGTTTGGCCGGTAAGGATATCCTTGTCTCATCGCGCTCCAGCTCACAACAAGCAACCTGACAAAATTCCCTCTACTTCTATTCTAGATGAAAATGATGAACTGGACACCTTATCGATAGCAACAGATCATGGTCCTCCTGGGATCAGAAGTTTTTTTTTACTCAATGGAGGAACGTAGTCAGAGAAATGCTGATGAATGTCTTGCTCGAGCTGTGTATGCAACTGGTTCACCTGTGATGCTCACAAGCAATGTGTATTGGAAGAGATTTCTAAATGTTCTTCGCCCAGCACACACCCCTCCAACCAGACATGCTTTATCTACTCATTTACTGGATGCAGAGTTCAACAGAGATCAAGTGAAGGTCAAGCAAATCAGAGAAAGCAGACTATTGCAATCATCTCTGACTGGTGGTCGAATGTTCGTGGGCAAGGAATATTTAACTACATCTCCACCCCTCAACCAGTATTCTACAAGAGCACAGACACAAGGGACAACAGACAGCGGTTTCCACATTGCAGATGAGCTGAAGGCAGTCAATGACCTTGGACCACAGAAGGTATTTGCACTGGTGACAGACAATGCTGCGAACATGAAGGCTGCTTGGTCTAAAGTGGAGGAGTCCTACCCTCACATCACACCCATTGGCTGTGCTGCTCATGCATTGAATCTACTCCAAGGACATCATGGCACAGAAAACAATGTATACACACTACAAGAGAGCCAAGGAAATGGTTAGGTATGTGAATGGTCATCAAGTTAAAGCAACAATCTACCTCACCAAGCAAAGTGAGAAAAATAAGAGCACCACATTGAAGCTGGCCAGCAACACCCGTTAGGGGTGGTGTCATCATGTTTGACAGTCTCCTGGAGGGGAAGGAGTCTCTCCAAGAAATGAGGATCCTTCAGGATGATGTATTTTTGAGAGAGTGGTAAGCAGCCTCAAACTCCTGAAACTTATAGCAGTAGCCATTGCACAGATTGAGGGAGACAATGCCATCATGTCTGATGTTCAGACTCTGCTTGCAGATGTAAGGGAAGAAATCCGTACTGCCCTGTCCACTTCACTGTTGCTCCAAGCAGAGGAAACTGCAGTTCTGAAATACATCAAAAAGCGCAAAGACTTCTGCATGAAGCCCATACATGCCGCAGCGTACATGTTTGACCCCAAGTATGCTGGCCCGAGCATCCTGTTTGGTGCAGAGATCAACACGGCCTATGGTGTCATCACTACCATGTCTCACCACCTTGGTCTACATGAGGACAAGGTTCTTGGCAGTCTGGTGAAGTACACTTCCAAGCAAGGGCTTTGGGATGGAGATGCAAAATGGCAGTCATGCCAACATATATCATCAGCCACCTGGTGGAAGGGGCTTTGTGGATCTGAGGCTCTTTCCCCTGTTGCCTCCATCATCCTCCAAATCCCACCAACATCAGCCACCTCAGAGCGCAACTGGTCCTTGTTTGGGAACACATACACCAAAGCATGCAACAGGCTGACCAATACAAGGGTTGAAAAATTGGTGGCCATCCGGGCAAATTTGAGGCTTTTGGAGCATGACAACGAGCCATCCGCAAGAAGGTTGGAAAGTGATAGTGAAGATGAGGCCTCAGAGTCTGATGTTCAAGAGGTGGACATTGAGGAGGTCCAGAAGACATGGAAGTCAGAGAGGAAGACAACCAAAGCTTTAGTTTCTAGACTATCATTTTACAGATGTTAAAAACGTTCAGATGGACCATTGGGGATCATTCAATATTCCCTTTCTTTTGTTATTCAGTGAAATCGTCCCATGTGAATAGTCAACTCGTTTAAATAAAGTTCAATTCGTAACTAAATTGTTTTTTATTTAATCATTTGCAATTACGTCTACTTATGATAAGGTAAACGGCTTATGTTTGTCTCCATATGAAATGGTACATATATCCAATGCAAAAAACATCTACATTTAGATGGTATTAATAACAATTTGCATATATTTCCATTAATTCCCATATATTCACGGTAATTCCCATATATTCCCGTTAATTCCCACAGAAAGTTTCCACTTCTGAATATTCACCAAAATGTGCAACTCTAGCTATGAGACTCAAAATTTAGCTCAGGTGTAACCCGCTCCCATTGATCATCTTTGAGATGTTTCTACAACTTGGAGTCCACCTGTCGTAAAAACTTATTTTTGCTTTGTCATTATGGGGTATTGTGTGCAGATTGGTGAGGGGGAAAAAACAATTTAATCAATTTTAGAGTAAGACTAACGTAACAAAACGTGGAAAAAGACAAGGGGTCTGAATACCTTCCGAATGCACTGTAGGTTTACAGTGAATGTAGGCTCTCTGTATGTGTGTGTGTGTGTGTGTGTGTGTGTCTCAAATCAAATCAAATTGTATTTTGTCTGTGTGTGTCTGTGTGTGTAAGTAATACACAGGTACATAGTGGGGTTAGTCAAGGTGAAGGTTAGGGCAGGAACAGTGACTAAGCCAAAAGGGAGGGTATAGCAAAACAATTATTGGTAGAGCCTGTGTGTAGGCTACATTATACGGTTACACAATAGAAAATATCTTCTTAATAAATGCCCATAGTAGTATAGATACCCGTGCCACAAGTCACCCCACACACGCACACCCTCTTGCTCCCTCTCTCGGTTTCTCTATAGTCACCAAGCCTGCTGACACATTCAACCCAGAGCCATAGGACCTATCCTCACCCAGCCTAATCTAAATCAACACTACACCATAGCCATAAACAGGCCTATACCTCTAGGCCATGACTAGGTAAGGCTATGTGTTCCATACATTCAGAGGCCGTGGTGTGGTTGTCATTGTTACTCAAAGTAACATCATTAGGTAACTGTCCACTGGTCTCCTCCCACTTCACACCAGTACAGCAAATCTCTAACCATACATCTATGCACACATGACCAAGTCGCTTAAAAGCATCTGCTAAATGGCATACATAATTATTTATTTTTATAAACCACTTCAACAGACCCAGTGGGGAATATTTACACAGAATAAGTCTACGGTTCTCTCTCTCCCTCCCCAAAACCAGCAGACAAACTCAACACATGAACAGCAGAGGGAGGAGGCTGATTAAAGGAATGCCACTGACATCGGGTGGACGTTAGAGGTAACAGCACAGTTTAGAGTTTTCCGATGACAGCAATATATATATACACTGCTCAAAAAATAAAGGGAACACTTAAACAACACAATGTAACTCCAAGTCAATCACACTTCTATGAAATCAAACTGTCCACTTAGGAAGCAACACTGATTGACAATAAATTTCACATGCTGTTGTGCAAATGGAATAGACAAAAGGTGGAAATTATAGGCAATTAGCAAGACACCCCCCCAAAACAGGAGTGATTCTGCAGGTGGTGACCACAGACCACTTCTCAGTTCCTATGCTTCCTGGCTGATGTTTTGGTCACTTTTGAATGCTGGCGGTGCTCTCACTCTAGTGGTAGCGTGAGATGGAGTCTACAACCCACACAAGTGGCTCAGGTAGTGCAGTTCATCCAGGATGGCACATCAATGCGAGCTGTGGCAAAAAGGTTTGCTGTGTCTGTCAGCGTAGTGTCCAGAGCATGGAGGCGCTACCAGGAGACAGGCCAGTACATCAGGAGACGTGGAGGAGGCCGTAGGAGGGCAACAACCCAGCAGCAGGACCGCTATCTCCGCCTTTGTGCAAGGAGGTGCACTGCCAGAGCCCTGCAAAATGACCTCCAGCAGGCCACAAATGGGAACTTTTTGGTAAAAACTCATCTCGTCATGTTTGGAGGACAAAGAATGCTGAGTTGCATCCAAAGAACACCATACCTACTGTGAAGCATGGGGGTGGAAACATCATGCTTTGGGGCTGTTTTTCTGCAAAGGGACCAGGACGACTGATCCGTGTAAAGGAAAGAATGAATGGGGCCATGTATCGTGAGATTTTGAGTGTGAACCTCCTTCCATCAGCAAGGGCATTGAAGATGAAATGTGGCTGGGTCTTTCAGCATGACAATGATCCCAAACACACCGCCCGGGCAACGAAGGAGTGGCTTCGTAAGAAGCTTTTCAAGGTCCTGGAGTGGCCTAGCCAGTCTCCAGATCTCAAAACCATAGAAAATCTTTGGAGGGAGTTGAAAGTCCGTGTTGCCCAGCAACAGCCCCAAAACATCACTGCTCTAGAGGAGATCTGCATGGAATGGGCCAAAATACCAGCAATAGTGTGTGAAAACCTTGTGAAGACTTACAGAAAACGTTTGACCTCTGTCATTGCCAACAAAGGGTATATAACAAAGTATTGAAACTTTTGTTATTGACCAAATACTTATTTTCCACCATAATTTGCAAATAAATTCATTAAAAATCTTACAATGTGATTTTCTGTTTTTTTCCCCCTCATTTTGTCTGTCATAGTTGAAGTGTACCTATGATGAAAATTACAGGCCTCTCATCTTTTTAAGTGGGAGAACTTGCACAATTGGCGGCTGACTAAATACTTTTTTGCCCCACTGTATGTTTTTTTTAAAGGCAGTAAATTAAGCTGAATGAACTACTTCGCTGCCAGACAAGGCTCCGCTGATAGCCAGGTGCAGCAGTGGTAAGATGTTGGGACTGCTGTTGGGACAGCTTTATGTAGGCCTTAACAGTTTGTGGGCACCATTTGGCACCGTTCTAGTGCAATTCATGTATTGTTTAGTGTTGTGTAGTGGCTTTGCTGGCATGCATCCCCCATTTTTTTGTTTTGTTTGCACCACCAAGATGTACATGCTAAAATCGCCAATGGATTGAATAGCGTCAATGAAAGCGATGTGCATGCTTCAATGGGGCAGAAGTCTGTGTGTTGAGCGATTGTTGCTAGCTATCTGGCCACCCAGAATGCCAAGAAGTTGCCATATGGGGAATTGTAGGTGGCTTGTTTCAACTAGTTTTATCTTGTTTTCAGGTGTTTTGAATGATGTCACATTATGCCAATATGGCTCAGATTTGATAGCTAGCTAACCAACAACTGTAATGTATTTGAGACAACAAGTGCTCAGCATATTTATGTTTTCAATAAACATTGGAGACAAAACAGTTTACATGTTGTCAACAATCTGAGCCAACCTCATCTGTTTTGCCCCATAGTTGCGAACGCGTCATTTTTATTGCTAAACAACCAACCCGTCTGTATGAATGGACAATGCCACAATTTATTTCTGTGAAGACTCAATAGCGCATTGAAGCTAAATTAAGTTGGTTACGGTGTGTCAAGGAGACATAACATGCGCAGTTTGAGTTACACCAGGAAGTGACGTTGCAGGCTAGCTCAGTGCCCCCCTCTCATTGAGTAGTTGAAGGTCGACCAGGGTACTGCAGACTGCCATTAGAAATAAATTATCCTTTTAACTTCTTCTGTGTACGATTTTAAAATAAAATTGGTTCAAGGACATACATCTGGTGAATTGGAAGCAATTATTGATACCAGGATTGTCTTAAAAACAAAAAATTTACATGAAGAGTGCCATTTTTCCATTCACTATACTGCGGGATTCTGTTCTCTGCTAACAATGCCTGCAGTATCGCGGTTGGCCTTGTACACCCGTGGCTTCAATGAGAGGGGGCAGTCGTTCTCCCCTAGATGACAATGACACACACGATGGTTGTCCTGCCAACATCAACTTGATCTCAAGCCCAAGATTTCTGCCAATGATAAAAACCGAGGTTTTAGAGGACAATGGAAAACAAAATAATCATAACAGTTATGTAGGATAACAATTCACATAAATGACCAGGGTTACAATTCCAATCACTTGTACAAACAGTAATAGCGCTTGAACAACAGTCACTGATTCATTCAGGTGGTGAGGCATTTATGGCTTCAAGCTTTGACTAGGAACATTAGATGAGTCACAATGCAGAACGGTTTGAGAACCACTAACTTGAGCCAACAATGCATTTTGCTTGCTTAGGGAAAAAAACGAATCCTGACAGCCAAATAGCCACTAGATGTCACCATAGACTACCAAACACACACGTTTCAGTAGAGAAGTGACTCATGGCTGAAATGAGACCCATTACCTTGGTCTCTCCTCAGTCCTGCCTTGTCATAGATCCATTACCTTCCGAGTCTCTGAGTCCTGTCGAGTCTGCGGATAATACTGACCTTGTACCTAAAAGCTCTACTGACCCTACAGACCCAGTCCACTCTACACATTCCTCTACACATTAGCAAAATGCTCCTCTCCCCAAACAAACATTTTGTGAACGATTTTACATTTTACCCACCCTTTATCAAATCAATGTCACATGCTTTGTAAACAGCAGGTGTAGACTAAAAGTGAAATGTTCACTTACACGGGCCCTTCCCAACAGTGCAGAGAAATATATATACATTGAACAAAAATATGAACGCAACATGCAACAATTTCAAAGACTTTACTGAGTTACAGTGCCTTGCAAAAGTATTCACCCCCCTTGGCATTTTTCCTATTTTGTTGCATTGCAAATTGTAATTTAAATTGATTTTTATTTAGATTTCATGTAATGGACATACACAAAACAATAGTCCAAATTGGTGAAGGGAAATTAAAAAAATTACTTGTTTCACAGAATAAAATTAAATTAAAAAAAGTGGTGCGTGCATATGTGTTCACCCCCTTCGCTATGAAGCCCCTAAATAAGATCTGGTGCAACGAATTACCTTCAGAAGTCAGATAATTAGTTAAATAAAGTCCACCTGCGTGCAATCTAAGTGTCACATGATCTCAGTATATACACACCTGTTCTGAAAGGCCTCAGTCTGCAACACTACTAAGCAAGGGGCACGGCCACGCACCATGAAGACCAAGGAGCTCTCCAAACAGGTCAGAGACAAAATTGTGGAGAAGTACAGACCAGGGTTGCATTAAAAAAAATATCCAAAACTTTGAACATCCCACAGAGCACCATTAAATCCATTATTAAAAAATGGAAAGAATATGGCACCACAACAAACCTGCCAGAGAGGGCCGCCCACAAACTCACAGACCAGGCAAGGAGGGCATTAATCAGAGAGGCAACAAAGAGACCAAAGCTAACCCTGAAGGTGCTGCAAAGCTCCACAGCAGAGATCGGAGTATCTGTCGATAGGATCACTTTAAACCGTACACTCCACAGAGCTGGGGTTTACGGAAGAATGACCAGAAAAATTCCATTGATTAATGAAAAAAATAAGCAAACAGGTTTGGTGTTCGCCAAAAGGCATGTGGGAGACTCCCCAAACATATGGAAGAAGGCACACTGGTTAGATGAGACTAAAAGCTTTTTGGCCATCTAGGAAAACGCTATGTCTGGTGCAAAGACAACACCTCATCACACTGAGAACACCATCCCCACAGTGAAACATGGTGGTGGCAGCATCACGCTGTGTGGATGTTTTTTTTTTTCCATCGGCAGTGACTGGTCAGAATTTAAGGAATGATTGATGGCGCTAAATCCAGGGAAATTCTTGAGGGAAACCAGTTTCAGTCTTCCAGAGATTTGAGACTGGGACAGAGGTTCACCTTCCAGCAGGACAATGACTCTAAGCATACTGCTAAAGAAACAATCAAGTGGTTTAAGGGGAAACATTTAAATGTCTTGGAATGGCCTAGTCAAAGCCCAGGCCTCAATCCAATTGAGAATCTGTGGTATGACTCAAAGATTGCTGTACACCAGCGGAACCCATCCAACTTGAAGGAGCTGGAGCAGTTTTGCCTTGAAAAATGGGAAAGAATCACAGTGGCTAGATGTGCCAAGCTTAGAGAGACATAACCCAAGAGACTTGCAGCTGTAATTGCTGCAAAAGGTGGCTCTACAAAGTATTGACTTTGGGGGGTGAATAGTTAAGCACACTAAAGTTATGCTTTTTTGTCTTATTTCTTGTTTGTTTTACAAAAAATATTTTGCATCTTCAAAGTGGTAGGCATGTTGTGTAAATCAAATGATACAACCCCCCCCACAAAAAATCTATTTTAATTCCAGGTTCTAAGGCAACAAAATATAGGAAAAATGCCAAGGGAGGATGAATACTTTCGCAAGCCACTGTACAGTACATATATTAGGAAATCAGTCAATTGAAATAAATTCATTAGGTTGTAATCTATGGATTTCACATGACTGGGAATAGATATGCATCTGTTGGTCACAGATACCTTAAAAAAAAATGGGCTTCAGGATCTCATCACGGTATCTCTGTGCATTCAAACTGCCATCGATAAAATGCAATTGTGTTTGTTGTCCATAGATTTTGCCTGCCCATACCATAATCCCACTGGCACCATGGGGCATTCTATTCACAACGTTGACATCAACAAACCGCTGGCTCACAACGCCATACATGTGGTCTGCGGTTGTGAAGGCGGTTGGACGTACTTACAAAATCGACAATGGAGATGGCTTATGGTAGAGAAATGAACATTAAATTCTCTGGCAACAGCTCTGGTGGACATTCCTGCAGTCAGCATGCCAATTGCACGCTCACTCAACTTGAGACATCTGTGGCATTGTGTTGTGTGACAAAACTGCACATTTTAGAGGCCTTTTATTGTCCCAAGCACAAGGTGCACCTGTGTAATGATCATGCAGTTTAATCATCTTCTTGATATGCCACATCTGTCAGTTGGATGGATTATATTAGCAAAGAAGAAATGCTCACTAACAGGGATGTAAACAAATTTCTGCACAATTTCTGGGATCTTATTTCAGCTCATCAAACATGGGACCAACACTTTACATGTTGCGTTTATATTTTAGTTCAGTGTAAAAGTAGAAAAATAATAAAATGTGGAAGAAATACACAATGAGTAATGAGAACTTGGTAATATACAAGGGGTATCAGCACCGAGTGCAGGGGCCTTAAGTCCTCAACTGGCCAGTTTTTATTGGCCAGTCTGAGATATGTCTTTTTCTTTGCAACTCTGCCTAGAAGGCCAGCATCCCGGAGTCGCCTCTTCACTGTTGACATTGAGACGGGTGTTTTGCGGGTACTATTTAATGAAGCTGCCAATGTGAGGTGTCTGTTTCTCAAACTAGACACTCTAATGTACTTGTCCTCTTGCTCAGTTGTGCACCGGGGCCTCCCACTCCTCTTTCTATTCTGGTTAGAGCCTGTCTGTGCTGTTCTGTGAAGGGAGTAGTACACAGCTCTGTACGAGATCTTCAGTTTCTTGGCAATTTCTCGCATGGAATAGCCTTCATTTCTCAGAACAATAATAGACTGACTAATTTCATTAGTTATTTGTTTCTGGCCATTTTGAGCCTGTAATTGAACCCACAAATGCTGACGCTCCAGATACTCAACTAGTCTAAAGGCGGACAGTTTTATTTCTTCTTTAATGAGCACAAGTTTTCAGCTGTGCTAACAATTGCAAAAGGGTTTTCTAACAATTAATTAGCCTTTTAAAATCAACTTGGATTAGCTAACACAACGTGCCATTAGAACACAGGAGTGATGGTTGCTGATAAATGGGCCTCTGTACACCTATGTAGATATTCCATAGAAAATGTGCCGTTTCCAGCTACAATAGTCATTTACAACATTAAAATGTCGACACTATTTCTGATGTTATTTTAAAAATGGACAAAACAAAGGTGCTTTTCTTTTAAAAAACAATGACATTTCTAAGTTAATTTTGAACGTTAGTGTACATATAGGTAGGGGTAAAGTGACTATGCAGCAGGATAGATAATAAGCAGTAGCGCATGTAATGAGTGAAAAGAGTTATAGTAACAGAGACCTAGCAAGAGTCGGCAAGGTAATGCATCACCGTGCCTTTATAAAACTCACTAAATAGTTAATGAGTTGTTTGTACTTAGTACTTAGTGTACAAAACATTAGGAGCACCTTCCTAATATTGAGTTGCACCCCCCGTTTTGCCCTCAGAACAGCCTCATTTCGTCAGGGCATGGACTTCACAAGGTATAAAAAGCATTCCACAGGGATGCTGACCCATGTTGACTCCACTGCTTCCCACAGTTGTGTCAAGTTGGCTGGATGTCCTTTGGGTGCCTGGGTGGTGGACCATTCTTGATAAACATGGGAAACATGACCGTGAGAAACCCAGCAGCGTTGCAGTTCTTGACACTCAACCAGTGCACATGGCACCTACTACCATACCCCATTCAAAAGGCACTTAAATATTTTGGCTTGCCCATTCACCCTCTGAACGGCACACACACAATCCATGTCTAAAATGTCTCAGATTAAAAATCCTTCTTTAACCTGTCTTATCCCCTTCTTCTACACTGATTGAAGTGGATTTTACAAATGACATCAATAAGGGATCATAGCTTTGACCTGGATTCACCTGGTCAGTCAATGTCATGGAAAGAGCAGGTGTTCTTAATGTTTTGTGTACTCAGTGTAGGTGATGCATGAACGTTTTGAGGAACTATAATTTCACTGACTATTCATGTGCGCATGAGTAAGTACAGGATGATGTAATGTAACCTGAACTAGCTGGTTCCAAAACAAAAATAAAGTAATAAGGCTCTGACAATATCAGTGTCACAATGTTGTTTCCATGGCAAAATTGAAAACACGAAGCAGATCTCACTCTTTTGCTCTTTAAAAACCTGCTGTATGTAAAATAGTGTGTGATACAGCTTGGGAAATAAATAAAAGGATGACATGTTTGGTTCCGCGATTGCTGGTACCGTCCCGGCCCTAAAAAGTCTAATGTTAAAACGTCTCCTTGTTCTGAACACAACACATCCATCCGAGACATGAGAGGGGGAATCCGAGACATGAGAGGGGGAATCCGAGACATGAGAGGGGGAATCCGAGACATGAGAGGGGGAATCCGAGACATGAGAGGGGGAATCCTGCTCCTCTACTACATACACCTCTCTCTTACCACAGGGCTTTGTGGGTGTAGCTAGGTGGGTGTGTCCAATCCATGCAGATTTAGAAAAGAACCCAGTGCCTTCAGTTTGCTCTATGCTTGTGGGTGTGTTCTGTCAGCTGAAAAGACATGTACAAACAAAACCCATTCTCACTCACACCACTAAGAATGAACCAGGTTGGGACATATGATTTCTGACAATGGATCTGTGTAATATTAGGACTTTAATGAGCTCTGACTGAGGTCAGCACGACTCACTGCCAATGACGTCAGTGTGTGGTTGAGACTAAACAGTAGCTTTAAGAAAACAACCTGTATCGTGGTTATTGCAGGACATAGCCTACATACACCCTGTTCCTAGTCATGTGTATCTGATGCAACACTAAACAGTTGTGAAAGAGCAGCTGAGGTGATGTATATTTTATATCTGTTGATATCTTCACCCCCCCCATCAATACTGCATGATACTGGCACTGGAGCGCTGAATGTCAGTGTGTCTGCGTACGTATGTGTACGATGTGGCACAAGAGACTGGGTACCATGCAAACTAGTCATCATAACAATAAACTGAGAGTAAAATAACAGAACTAACATGTGGTTTTATACATTCTAAATATGAAGAGCTCCAGGACCTGGGTACAGCCAGATAACACCTGCTATGGAACCAGAAACGATGACAATTGATTGAAAAGTTCCTATCTCAATTTATGACCCAGCGCACACACACACACACCACTGCAGTGCAAAGATCAGAATGACTGTCATGCCTTCTGTTATACAGAAGCGGTCACCACCCTCTTAATTTAGATAATAACTCAAAGCAGTTGCGGTTGCAGCGGTGGAAAGCACCTGAGTGAAAGAACAAATAAAAAGGTAATTACAGGATGTGAGGAAGTATGGGAGAAACAAACTCGGCAGAGAGCCCAGATAAGCAGGTACGGTAAGATGTACCCGGGGCAACGCTACAGTAAATGGCACCTGTCAGAGAGACCTATGCCGGCAAAGACAGACAGAACAGCCCTGTCATCATCATCATCATCATCAGAGGCTGGTTAAACCTGCTGACTCACTGAACAGGCTTCTGAAGGGTTGGAGTGTAGATGGGGGTCAGATGGCTGACAATCCCCAGGCGATTGAAGATATACTGTAGAAGAATAGAAGCTGCCGCACTTTTAAACATGCCATGGCAGAACACACATAGGTTTCCCTGCCTTCTTATGAGGACAAGCAGCCAACAAATCCCTGAAGCACCTCTTCACTCCCCCTCTCCGTAACAATGTATTTGAGACAACAAGTGATCATTATGCAAATGTATTTATGGTTTCAATACAGATTTGGAGGAAAGTTTACATGTTGTCAACAGTCCTTTAATTCTAAGCCAACCGCGCCTGTTTTTCTCCACTGTTGTGCACGCATCGGTTTTGTTGCTAAACAACCCACCCGTCTATACACTATGCATAAACATAATCCAGGAGATTTTCCATTCTGCATGAAGCGTGATTGGGACATTGAGAGGTGGTGCTGCTGCCTCTGTGTGTGTGTGTGTGTGTGTGTGTGTGTGTGTGTGTGTGTGTGTGTAGAGGCTTGTTGAGGGTGATGCAGTCACTCTTGGCTGGAGAATGGCTGTGCTAGGGGCTTTAGGCCAGCCAGTCAGACAGACAGACAGTCTGTCCCACTGCCATCTTACCTCATTCAGACAGGCTGAAAAAACTCATGACTAGCTATCCCTCATATAGTGCACAAAATGTTTTGCCCTATATGGCTCTGGTCAAACATAGTGCACTATATGTGGAATAGGGTGTCATTGGAGACACAGACAAAGGGGTATGGAGTAGTGCTGGCCAGCCAGGGAGAAAGAGTGGGTAGTCAGTGGTGTGGTGAAGGGTGAGGACCTCGCAGCCACAGCACTGATACTAAAACAATGACTGAATGCTAAGCTAAGGGCTAGAACAAGGGCTACTCAGTGCTGAAGGCAAGAACAAGGGATGAGCATGCTACAGAGAGGTAAGCTAAAGGCTAATGTACAGATGGTTGCGCTGTATGATAATGCTGACATGCTAAAAATACGTGTTTTAAGAGATTTTAAATATGTCCAGTTTTGGCCCCCTTCAGGTTCCCTAGCAGCCTTTTCCAGAGCCCCTCAGGTTCTCTTGCAGCCTATTCCAGAGGCTGGGGGCACAGTAACTAAAGGATGCTTCTCCATGCCTCCTTGTCCTAGGCTTTGGGATAGTTAAAAGGCCAGAGAAACGGCTGCACCGTGGCAAAGTTCCTCAGATGGTAAAAATATATTTTGGTCACATTCCTAATGTGGGATTCGAAATGGAATTCGGAATCTAAAATAACGACTAGGTTATTTACCTGGTGTTTTGTCTTTATTACCCGTGAATTAAAACGTGCGACCAGATTCTATCTCTGTGCTTTGCCTCCAACAGTAAGTAACGCGTCTGGTTTTGATTTAGCTAGAGGAAGTTGTGAGCCATCCAAGTATTTAAATCACTAATACAGTCTAATAATTTATACGTGGTGCTAAAATCCTCTGGTGACAAGAAATGTAAAGTTGTGTATCGTCTGCGTAGCAGTGAAAATCAATGCTGTGCTTTCTGATAACGGAGGCAAGGGCTAACATATAAACTGAACAGTACCGGACCCAAAATCAAACCTTGTGGAACGCCACGTGATTTTTATTTTCTCTGAGTAATGTTCACCAAGGGTGACAGGAAACTCTCGACCGGTTATAGGTCCTAAACCAATTTAGAACTGGACCAGTAGGGCCAACCCACCTCTCCAGTCTGTCCAGAAGGACATGGTCAACAGTGTTGAATGCAGCCCTTAAATCCAAGAGCACAAGGACAGAGAGCTGTTAGGCCTCTGTGTTGGCTCAAAGATCATTTACCACTTTAAGAGCTGAATAATCTAGATTACTTTTCTTCGGGAAGGTGTTTCACCTTAGAAGGTTTTAGTGCAGTGGGGAACGTGCCTGTGAAAAAGGAGTGATTAACAGTAGCTTGCACTTCTTCAGATATGCAATTAAAAGCTGTTAAAGTGGGTGAAGAGGATAGAAACGAAAAAGGCAGGCTTAATTTGTGATATCACCTTGCTGAGCATGTCTGAGTCAACCAGGGAAAATAAATCCATAGTGCCTTTGCGTGGTAGGCTAGGGCAGGTCTTGGTTGACTGATACCCAGCCGAATGTTTGTCATCTTATCTCTGAAATATGCTGCAAAATCATTACATTTAGATGTGGAGGAAAGTTCACATAGGTTTGCGGGGGAAGGATTTATCAGGACATCAATGGTCGAGAAGAGCACTAATTGAGTGAAAAATGAGCCCGTCTGGCATTTCTAAATGCCTTGTTACACAGTACCATTCATAAGTATGGACACACCTACTCATTCCAGGGTTTTTCTTTATTTTTATGATTTTCTACATTGTAGAATAATAGTGAAGACATCAAAACTATGAAATAGCACATTTGCCACGTCCTCAGAGCATGCGCAGACCAGCTGGCTGGTGTGTTTACAGACATATTCAATCAATCCTTATCCCAGTCTGCTGTTCCCACATGCTTCAAGAGGGCCACCATTGTTCCTGTTCCCAAGAAAGCTAAGGTAACTGAGCTAAACGACTACCGCCCCATAGCACTCACTTCCGTCATCATGAAGTGCTTTGAGAGACTAGTCAAGGACCATATCACCTCCACTCTACCTGACACCCTAGACCCACTCCAATTTGCTTACCGCCCCAATAGGTCCACAGACGACGCAATCACAACCACACTGCCCTAACCCATCTGGACAAGAGGAATACCTATGTGAGAACGATGTTCATCGACTACAGCTCAGCATTTAACACCCTAGTACCCTCCAAGCTCGAGACCCTGGGTCTCGACCCCGCCCTGTGCAACTGGGTCCTGGACTTCCTGACGGGCCGACCCCAGGTGGCGAGGGTAGGTAACAACATCTCCACGCCGCTGATCCTCAACACTGGGGCCCCACAAGGGTGCGTTCTGAGCCCTCTCCTGTACTCCCTGTTCACCCACGACTGCATGGCCATGCACACCTCCAACTCAATCATCAAGTTTGCAGACGACACTACAGTGGTAGGCTTGATTACCAACAACGACGAGACGGCCTACAGGGAGGAGGTGAGGGCCCTCGGAGTGTGGTGTCAGGAAAATAACCTCACACTCAACGTCAACAAAACAAAGGAGATGATCGTGGACTTCAGGAAACAGCAGAGGGTGCACCCACCTATCCACATTGACGGGACAGTAGTGGAGAGGGTAGAAAGTTTTAAGTTCCTCGGCGTACACATCACTGACAAACTGAATTGTTCCACCCACACAGACAGCGTTGTGAAGAAGGCGCAGCAGCGCCACTTCAACCTCAGGAGGCTGAAGAAATTCAGCTTGTCACCAAATGCACTCACAAACTTTTACAGATGCACAAATCGGGAGCATCCTGTCGGGCTGTATCACCGCCTGGTACGGCAACTGCTCCGCCCACAACCGTAAGGCTCTCCAGAGGGTAGTGAGGCGAGGTCAGTACAGGTGCAAAAACAGCTTCTATCTCAAGGCCATCAGACTGTTAAACAGCCACCACCAACATTGAGTGGCTGCTGCCATACATGTAAAAAATGTATCACTAGCCACTTTAAACAATGCCACTTAATATAATGTTTACATACCCTACATTACTCATCTCATATGTATATACTCTACTCGATACCATCTACTGCATCTTGCCTATGCCATTCTGTACCATCACTCATTCATATATCTTTATGTACATATTCTTCATCCCTTTACACTTGTGTGTATAAGGCTGCTGTTGTGAAATTGTTAGGTTAGATTACTCGTTGGTTATTACTGCATTGTCGGAACTAAAAGTACAAGCATTTCACTACAGTCGCATTAACATCTGCTAACCATGTGTATGTGACAAATAAAATTTGATTTGATTTGATACGCAATCATGGAGTAATCAAAAAAGTGTTAAAAATATATTTAATATTCTTCAAAGTAGACACCCATTGCCTTGACAGCTTGACATTCTCAACCAGCTTCATGAGGTAGGGACCTGGAATGCATTTGCGTTTGAGCCAATCAATTGAGTTGTGACCAAGGTAGGGGGGGTATACAGAAGACAGCTCTATTTGGTAAAAGACCAAGTCCATATTATGGCAATAACAGCTCAAATAAGCAAAGAGAAACGACAGTCCATTACTTTAAGACATGGAAGGTCAGTCAATACTAGAGGTCGACCGATTAATCGGAATGGCCGATTAATTAGGGCCGATATCAAGATTCACAACAATCAATTTTTTAACTAGGCAATTATTTAACTAGGCAAGTCAGTTAAGATAACATTCTTATTTTCAATGACGGCCTAGGAACGGTGGGTTAACTGCCTTGTTCAGGGGCAGAACGACAGATTTTTACTTTGTCAGCTCGGGGATTCAATCTTGCAACCTTATGGTTAACTAGTCCAACGCTCTAACCACCTGCCTCTCATTGCACTCCACGAGGAGCCTGCCTGTTACGCGAATGCAGTAAGAAGCCACGGTAAGTTGCTAGCTAGCACTAAACTTTTCTTATAAAAAACAATCAATCATAATCACTAGTTAACTACACATGGTTGATGATATTACTAGTTTATCTAGCGTGTCCTGCGTTGCATATAATCGATGCGGTGCGCATTCGCGAAAAAGGTACCTGACCATAAACATCAATGCCTTTCTTAAAATCAATACAATCAATCAATATAAGTATATATTTTTAAAACCTGCATATTTAGTTAATATTGCCTGCTAACATGAATTTCTTTGTGTCACTTCTCTTGCAACAGAGTCAAGGGTATATGCAGCAGTTTGGGCCGCCTGGCTCGTTGAGAACTGTGTGAAGACTATTTCTTCCTAACAAAGACAGCCAACTTCGCCAAACGGGGGATGATTTAACAAAAGGGCATTTGCGAAAAAAGCACAGTCGTTGCACGACTGTACCTAACCATAAACATCAATGCCTTTCTTAAAATCAATACACAGAAGTATATATTTTTAAACCTGTATATTTAGCTAAAAGAAATCCAGATTAGCAGGCAATATTAACCAGGTGAAATTGTGTCACTTCTCTTGCGTTCATTGCACGCAGAGTCTGGGTATATATATGCAACAGTTTGGGCCGCCTAGCTTGTTGCGAACCAATTTGCCAGAATTTTACGTAATTATGACATAACATTGAAGGTTGTGCAATGTAACAGGAATATTTAGACTTATGGATGCCACTCGTTAGATAAAATACTGAACGGTTCCGTATTTCACTGAAAGAATAAATGTTTTGTTTTCGAGATGATAGTTTCCGGATTCGACCATATTAATGACCTACGGCTCATATTTCTGTGTGTTATTATGTTATAATTAAGTCTATGATTTGATAGAGCAGTCTGACTGAGTGATGGTAGGCACCAGCAGGCTCGTAAGCATTCATTCAAACAGCACTTTCGTGTATTTGCCAGCAGCTCTGCTGTTTATGACTTCAAGCCTATCAACTCCCGAGATTAGGCTGGTGTAACCGATGTGAAATGGCTAGCTAGTTAGCGGGGTGCGCGCTAATAGCGTTTTAAACGTCACTCGCTCTGAGACTTGGAGTAGTTGTTCCCCTTGCTCTGCATGGGTAACGGTGCTTCGAGGGTGGCTGTTGTCGATGTGTTCCTGGTTCGAGCCAAGATAGGAGCGAGGAGAGGAACGGAAGCTATACTGTTACACTGGCAATACTAAAGTGCCTATAAGAACAACCAATAGTCAAAGGTATATGAAATACAAATGGTAGAGAGAAAAAGTCCTATCATTCCTATAATAACTACAACCTAAAACTTCTTACCTGGGAATATTGAAAATGAACCACCAGCTTTCATATGTTCTCATGTTCTGAGCAAGGAACTTATACGTTAGCTTTTTTACATGGCACATATTGCACTTTTACTTTCTTCTCCAACACTTTGTTTTTGCATTATTTAAAGCAAATTGAACATGTTTTATTGTTTATTTGAGGCTAAATTGATTTTATTGATGTATTAAGTTAAAATAAGTGTTCAATCAGTATTGTTGTAATTGTCATTATTACAAATAAAAATATATATTTTTATTGTTTATTGACCGATTAATCGGTATCGGCTTTTTTTGGTCCGCCAATAATCGGTATCGGTATTGAAAAATCATAAATCGGTCGACCTCGAGTCAATACGGAAAAATTTAAGAACTTTTTAAGTTTCTTCAAGTGCAGTTGCAAAAACCATCAAGCGCTATGATGAAA
The DNA here is from genome assembly GCF_029448725.1 of Salvelinus fontinalis. Lineage (NCBI taxonomy): Eukaryota > Metazoa > Chordata > Actinopteri > Salmoniformes > Salmonidae > Salvelinus > Salvelinus fontinalis. Next base: position 22,374,409 of record NC_074683.1, on the reverse strand, counting down.
CTGCCACAGGAAAGGAAGACCCAAAGTTACCACAAGCATTTCGCTACACTCGCATTAACACCTGCTAACCATGTATATGTGACAAAGAAAATTTTATTTGCTGCAGAGGATACATTCATTAGATTAACTAGCCTCAGAAATTTCAGCCCAAATAAATGCGTCAGAGTTCAAGTAACAGACACATCAACTGTTCAGTGGAGACTGTGTGAATCAGGCCATGGTCAAATTGCTGCAAAGAAACCACTACTAAAAGGACACCAATAAGAAGAAGAGACTTGCTTTGGCCAAGAAACAAGAGCAATGGACATTAGACCAGTGGAAATCTGTCCTTTGGCCTGAGTCCAAATTAGTCCAAATTTGAGATTTTTGTTTCCAACCGCCGTGTTTTTGTAAAATGGTGAGTAGGTGAATGGATGATCTCCGCATGTGTGGTTCCCGCCGTGAATCATGGAGGTGTGATGGTGATTTGCTGGTGAGACTGTCTGTGATTTATTTAGATACCACAGCATTCTGCAGCGATACGCCATCTCATCTGGTTTGCGCTTCGCGAGACTATCATTTGTTTAACAACAGGACAATGACCCAACACACCTCCAGGCTGTGTAAGGGCTATTTGACCAAGAAGGAGAGTGATGGAGTGCTGCATCAAATGATCTGGTCTCCACAATCACCTGACCTCAACCAAATTGAGATGGTTAGGGATGAGTTGGACCGCAGAGTGAAGGAAAAGCAGCCAACAAGTGCTCAGCATGTGGGAACTCCTTCAAGACTGTTGGAAAAGCATTACAGGTGAAGCTGGTTTAGAGAATGCCAAGAGTGTGCGAAGCTGTCATCAAGGCAAAGGGTGGCTACTTTGAAGAATCTAAAATCGAATATATTAAACCCTTGTTTTGGTTAGCACATGATTCCACGTGTGTTATTTCATAGTTTGAGGTCTTCACTATTATTCTACAATGTAAAATGAGTAGGTGTGTCCAAACTTTCGACTGGTACTGTATATGCCACGTTGCTTTCTCAGAATATCATAATGGACCTGTAACTGACTTTCTCCACTTCCACTCTGCTTTTCTGCAATTTCTCTTTGATTGATTAGTTTCCTCACTCATCCAAGGAGTCTCCGTTTGGATGAGTCCTTTTTCAACTTTACTGGAACTATGGTATCAACAGTTACCTTTAATTCCTATTAAAGTTAACTAAATCATCACAAGAGGAAGGCAGAATAGGTCATGGAGTATTGTTCATACACTCAATACAATATGTACTACCTTCAGAGGTAAGATGGTGTTTCTTAATAATGTGTTCAGTAATACCCTGTGCTGTGGGCTACAAGCTAGTAAAAAACACAGTGGTGATCAGATAAAGCAACATCAACAATAGAGGATATGTCAGTAGAAAGTCCCTTGGTAATAACCAGGTCCAGATTATGGCTGCGGTTATGGTTGGGCCCAATAACATGTTGGATAAAGTCCATGGAGCTCAAAAGATTCATAAATCCAATGGCCTTGGAGTTAGTCTCTTTGTCAACATTAATATTAAAAATCGCCCAACAATGATTTCATCATAGTTCTCAAGAACAATAGCCAATAGTTCAGAGAAATCAATAAAGTTTGCAGTGCTTTGGTGGCCTATACAAGGTTATGGCCAGCAATGGTGGCTGATATTTAAACAGTAAAGCAAGATGCTCAAAAGATCAAAAGTCGCCAAATGAAAAGCCCTTAAAGCAGAGAACACTAGTAAAAATAGAGGGTGCCCCCCACCCCTTTTCAACGTTTCTGTTACAGTATGAACAGCTGTAGTCCGGGGGCGAGGCTTCAATAAGAGCGGCACTACAGTCTGAAGACAGCCATGTTTCAGTTAGAAACACGCAATCAACTTTGCGCTCAGTAATGAGGTCATTCACGAGAATGGTTTAACTAGTGATTGCTCTAACATTTGACAGTGCCATATTCAATGCTTCTGTGGTATCTGCCGAGGTAACCAATAGAATAACAACCAAATAATTAACGTTACAACCACATTTTTTGACCGTCTTCAATCTATGAGAATGGTAAGAGATGAGTTTGTATAAACTCACTAGGAACATAAATTAGGTCACTCACAATAACCATAGTGCCATTTCTATAGTAGTTGATATGGTTTCCAAGTCCTCTGTTGCTTATTCTGACAAAGAACTGTAGCACTATCAAACAGTTTGTGATGTTGCTGGTCTCTTTTAAAAAGTGCTGGTTGCTCCCACAACAAATCAAAGTTGACACAAAAAGATACATTCCTATCATTCCAAAGTTTATTTAGGTACTTGTTTAAGGCAAAGAGTCAGCTAAAGCGTTCCGAACCCCTTCGGGTAGCATGAAAGGGGGCCATAAAAAAATATTCCTTGTGCTAGCGAGCGTCGTTAAAAAATATGTTTGTAGTCCACCCTCATATCGCCTAAAACAAAGGTTGTTAAAACCCGTGTGAGTGACAATGGTGTCAATATTGGAGTAGTTGGTCAGAACAGTGGGCAATAACACGTGCTCCTGGGTCGGTCCACAGACAGTAAGCAGGCCAAAAGGGTGCCACTGGGCGGCCGGCGGCTGGTATACACCAAGGATCCGTGCTGACTTCCGGGATGGGTGGCCAAGACTGCCTCCCTGTTCTCCTACGGCTTGCGAGTGTCCAGTCTCCAAGCTTAACATCTAAGCGTTTGATTGGGACAGATCAATACCGCTGGACTCAAAAGCTTTGCTATAGGAGGAATTTAACACTGATATTGGGTTTGCCTGGGTTACGGCAAGGTCGGTGTACTTAGAAAGCAGGTTTTCCTTTTCTCTCAGCCGAGTTAACAGCCGGAGGATCTCTCCCTAAGATGCTTGACGGTGGTGCATTTAGGGCAGACAAATCTCTGTCCATTTTCCAGTTCCACCTTATCTGCATCTTGTGATTGTGTGGAGATCATCTCACACCTGAAGCATTTGTGCCCAGCCGTGGATAAAAACACTGGTGGGCTAGGACAGATAGCTGTTAGCCATCATGAAAATGGAGCAGGCTAACACTAACTGCTACTTAACAGGAATCCCGGACACAATCCTGCGTTCCCAGCTGTAAAGGCGGACCACGTCGCAGAACCAGTAGCAATACAAACTTCAGCTATGATTAAAAACCATTAAATGAAAACTATTTTATAAAAACAACAAACCGAGTGTAGACAGTACACTGTTCTGTTGCTTGATGACGTGGTATCTAATATCTAAATGGCAGCTAAAACCCAAACAGGTCTTCAAGAATGTGTGACTACGTACTACCGATTTGAAGCAGCTCATTTAGGAGGGAAAATATGGGAGTTTGCAAATTCAGAATAACTTTCTTGGACTACAGGTTAGGCAATGAGAGACAAGAGTGGGAGAGGAAGAAAGAGGGGGATAAAATAATTTTGTGCCAGACCAAGCCATTGTCTCCCAGTGACCTAATTTCATATGGCTGGGCCAGGCTAAGCCGGGCAGGACAGGCCGTTAAGGAGGGCTCCCTGGCTTGGTTAGACTGGGCCTGTCCAGCCAGTGACACGAGGAGAAATGTCATTGTGCCTAGTCACTAGATCAGCAGAGCCACATGAGCACTCATTTAAGGTTGCAGCACATTCACAGAGACAGAGACGGGGGGGGGGGGGGGGGGTTCAGGCAGATCGAGACAGTGTGTGATGTGCAAAGTCATTAATTGCAGGTGTGTGTGTGCCTGTGTGTGTACATTCCTGGTCCTAACTGGACAGCGTATTGGTCACAGGAATTTCAGGCATGATTCAGCACATTACAACATGTTCGGATAACTGACAGACTAGTAGAGTTCATCAACACCTCTCAATACTAATATAGGGAGAGAGAGCGACAGACAGCGAGACAGAGGGCATGGGAGACAGAGGGCATGGGAGACAGAGGGAGAGAGCGACCGCACGACAGAGCGGACCACCACAGACGCGATGACAGAGCACGACCACGACAGAATGAGAGCGCAACAACCAGACAGAACGAGACAGAACCAGAGCGCAACAGAAGGAGAGACCGAGACAGAGAGCGAGACAGACACCGAGAGGGGACAGAGCGAATGACTGACACCTGAGCTTTATTCACAATAACTGAAGTTTAAATGAAACACTGCTCAAATTAGAAGAGCTCCAATACAATGTGATCAAACCCCATCAAGGAGGAAAAAGGCTAGGCCTAAAAGGAGGAGCTGTGCCTGTTGAAAAGCTTGACTAAAATGGTGTCCCACATCTACTTGATATAAAGGTGGTTCCTCCTACTCCTATCTGTTGGTGAAGGAGGGTGTTATGCTATCTAAAGCTCTAAGGCCTCTGAGATGAAAGGTCAACTACAAACACAGGCCATTATTGTCCATTATAACCCATTAGCAATAACAAGGCCTACACACGCGCACACCAATTGATCCCCTTAATGGCTAGAATAAAAACAGAAATCATCAAAAGAGAGAGAGATAAAACATCAGAAAGCAAAGGCACATCTGCACCTGGATCAAATAGTGGTAATAATTGTCTACTAATATGATGCAACACACAAACACGTTGCTGCTCTGCTGTGTTCTCTGGGCTGTGTTGTATAGGAGAAGAGGGAGAGACGACGAGAGAGAGAGAGGCTTCAGCATAATAAATGTTGTTTACATTGAAGCGCTTTCCAAAGAGAGAGGCTGGCTAGGTCTGATTCTATTAACAGAGCCCTGCAGCAGCACAGACAGTGGAGTATTATAACAGTACTTACTAAGACACACCAATGGCGTTTCCTGGCCGAGAGTACTTAATAGGGTTGGGCGGTATGCACATTTTCATACCGTTTCTGTATCATACCGGGGTATACGGTTTTACTGAATGTGCAGACAAGGGGGACCATTTATTTATTTTTTAATTGTGGAGACACACAAAACTAGGAAACAGGGATTTCGATCCAGGTGGTGGTTTAATGCACAGAATTAAGAATTAGAATACTAATAGTAATTTAATAGGATCTCTGATTTAATTTCTCTGCTGTAATCAAGAAGCTTGACCTTGACATCTAGCCACTTAGCCAGCAAGTTAGCACAAGGGTTCTTAAACTAATTCAGCATGGGACCCAAATTAGAAATTCTGTTTTTTCCTGGGACCCAAGCTTAGGAAAATAAGCAACTATACATAAATACCAGTACATTTCATTGCACTTACGCCTAAATTCAAAAAGGCACTCGCACATCTGAGCAATCATTTTTGCATGTGCATGGTAACAGTTGAACAAGGTGAAAAATTATCAGACCTACTGTACAGCTTACTGTAAAAAATTATTGTTGAAAGAAAGTCTAGGTTGGAACTGTTGCTGTTAAAATACAACACATATTTTCTATTCTGAACTGGAATAAACTGAAAGATCACATCACACAGATGTAGACCAGACACACACGACACACAGTCCTAATGAGAGGTGTGTGGCTGGTTGAAGTTTTCAACAAGCATGTCTATTCTGAGCTCTGTTTTTGACAGTGCAACACTGACTCGCATAGGTATGTGGTGCCAAACTGGATCAGAACATCTACTGCTTTCTCAGTCAGGAGACCGCTTCCTGCTGTAGATGAGCAACCCAGAACTGTGTGAGTGGGTTTGCCTCAAAAAGCATCTTGCTTCAATCAGTTTATTCCAGTTAAGAATCAAATGTACTTGTATTTTAACAGCAACAGTTCCAACCTAGACTAACTTAACCTGTTTGGGCTGCAGGGGCAGTATTGAGTAGCCGGATAAAAGGTGCCCATTTCAAACGGCCTCGTACTCAATTCTTGCTCGTACAATATGCATAGTATTATTACTATTGGATAGAAAACACTCTCTAGTTTCTAAAACCGTTTGAATTATATCTGTGAGTAAAACAGAACTCATTTTGCAGCAAACTTCCTGACAGGAAGTGGAAAATCTGAAATCGATGCTCTGTTCTAGGGCCTGCCTATAAATGTCCTTGATATTTATTAGAATACATGCACTTCATACGTCTTCCACTAGATGTCGACAGGCAGTGAGAGAAGAAATGGAGTGTATAACTTGATCTGGGGTCGAATAAAAGCTCTCGGCATGACGTGTCACCAGTTTCCTGTTTTCTGGAGAGCGCGTGAAGGGACCTGGTTTTGCCTTCTGATAAGCTGTCGTTATAGACGACTAATATCTCCGGCTTTGATTTTATTTGATACATGTGACAATATCATCGTAAAGTATGTTTTTTCAATATAGTTTTATTAGATTATTGAATTTTTTTTGGAACGTTAGGCGTGTTGCGTTGTGTGCCTTTGTTCAGGAAGGAGAGCTTCGCGCCACTTTGCTAGCTTTCCGTGCTAATTGACTGGAGAAGAGGACATTCTAAATCCAAACAACGATTGTTCCCGACAAAGGACCCCTTGTACAACATTCTGATGAAAGATCGTCAGAAGTAGGACCCATTTTATGATGCTATTTCATATATCTGTCGAACATGTTTGCGGCCAGGTTTTGGGCACGCTCTCGCCATAACGTAAACTGCATATCGTAATGAAGTTATTTTTAGAATTCTAACACGGCGATTGCATTAAGAACTAGCGTATCTATCATTTCCTATACAACATGTATTTTTTAGTAACGTTTATGTATAGTTATTTGGTCAGAATAGTTTGAGTGTCATAAAAATATCCGCACATTCTGGGAAAAAGATGCTACGTTAGAACAATATATAACCACTGATTTCAGCTCTAAATATGCACATTTTCGAACAAAACATAAGTGTATGTATAACCTGATGTTATAGGACTGTCATCTGATGAAGCTTATCAAGGTTAGTCAAATTATATATCTTTTGCTGGTTTATTCGCTATCGCTAACGTGCCTATTGCTATCGCTAACGTGCCTTGATGAATGAATACGGTAGTGTGGTAGGCTATTGTAGTAAGCTAATATAATGCTATATTGTGTTTTCGCTGTAAAACACTTAAAAAAAATCGGAAATATTGGCTGGGTTCACAAGATGTTTGTCTTTAATTTGCTCTACACCATCGATTTTTCAGAAATGTTTTATGATGAGTATTTAGGTATTTGACGTTGGTGTCTGTAATTACTCTGGCTGCTTCGGTCCTATTTGTGACGGTAGCTGTGATGGTAGCTGCAATGTAAAACTGATTTATACCTCAAATATGCACATTTTTCAAACAAAACATAGATTTATTGTATAACATGTTATAAGACTGTCATCTGATGAAGTTGTTTCTTGGTTAGTTAGGTTGGCTTTGTGCATGCCACCTGTGCTGTGAAAAATGTATGTCCATTTTTGTATTTGGTGGTGAGCTAACATAAATATATGTGGGGTTTTCGCTGTAAAACATTTTAAAAATCGGACATGTTGGCTGGATTCACAAGATGTTTATCTTTCATATGCTGCATTGGACTTGTTAATGTGTGAAAGTTAAATATTTCTTAAAAATATATTTTGAATTTCGCGCCCTGCACTTGAAGTGGCTGTTGTCATATTGTGCCCGGCTTCGGGCTTGCAGCCCAAAGAAGTTAACAATAATTTCTACAGTAAGATCTACAGTAGGCCTGATCATTTTTCATCTATACTGTTACTAAGGGTTGCACAGTAGCTAGCTTGCTTTGGCTAATGTTAGCTATTAGCTGTGTACAAGGCCAGGGGATTGTTTGAAAGAAGAACTCACTTCAACTACTATGAGAGTTAGTTAGTACTCCCTTATTTCTGCTTATCATCACCTGTTAAAATGACAACGCCTTGCTAGCTGACTTACTTTTCCAATGTCGAAGCACTACCCCGAACAAAACACATTGTGGGCGCTCCTCGTTATAAGTTTGTATGAAAGAGAGAAACTCATCGCTGTATTTGCGGTTCATGACAATTGAGCTCAGTCAGAACTTGTGGCTAGCATGAGCAGAGAGCGCTGTTGAGCAGAGAGCGCTGCTGAGCAGAGAGCGCTGCTGGACAGAGAGCGCTGCTGGACAGAGAGCGCTGCTGGACAGAGAGCGCTGCTGGACAGAGAGCGCTGCTGGACAGAGAGCGCTGCTGGACAGAGAGCGCACTGGACAGAGAGCGCACTGGACAGAGAGCGCTGATGCACTTGGCCAAATCAATTCCAGTAATAAATGAAATAATTATTAATTTACTCTGACTTGTCGCAATCCATTTTGGGTTGCGACCCATACTTTAAGAAAAAGGCTGAGTTGGCAAACCAAATGCATAGCTGGAGCCCTGAGCTGGATATAATTTATAGATTTCTTAGTTATAATTACCTTATTGATATAGGCAGGTGCGTAGCATGAGGCGGGGGTGACCCCAACCCATTAAAAAAATAATATCAATATCTCTGACACACACACAGAACAAAAATAGAAACATAGTAAAATCTTTGAAATTGTTCTGAGTCACAGTAGATAAGGAAATATGTCAATTGAAATAAATGTATTAGGCCCTAATCTATGGATTTTGTATTACTTTGAATACAGATATGCATCTGTTGGTCACAGATACCTTAAATTAAAACCAGCTTATGGTAGAGAAATTAACATTAAATTATCTGGCAACAGCTCTGGTGGACATTCCTGCAGTTAGCATGTCAATTGCACACTCCCTCTCAACTTGAGACATCTGTGGCATTGTGTTGTGTGACAAAACTGCACATTATAGAGTGGCCTTATTGTCCCCAGCACAAGGTGCACCTATGTAATTAGTGTGCCGTTTAATCGGCTTCTTGATATGCCACACGTGTCAGGTGGATGAATTATCTTGGCAAAGGAGAAATGCTCACTAACAGGGATGTAAACAAATACAGTACCAGTCAAAAGTTTGGACACACCTACTCATTCAACGGATTTTCTTTATTTTTACTATTTTCTACACTGTAGAATAATAGTGAAGACATCAAAACTATGAAATAACACATATGGAATCATGTACTATCGAAACAAATGTTAAACAAATTAAAAAAATATATTTCTTCAAAGTAGCCACCCTTTGCCTTGACAGCTTTGCGCACTCTTATAATAAGAATGGTCCACCAACCAAAAGACATCCCGCTAACTTGATACATCTGTGGGAAGCATTGGAGTCAACATGGGCCAGAATCCTTGTGGAATACTTAACACCCTGTAGAGTCCATGCCCAGACGAGCTGACATGCCGCGTAGACCGGGCACGCACGCCCGTACGCATGCGCCATCGCACGCATGTTGTTTTGTCCATCCACACCAGATGCAACCAGGACACGCAGATTGAAATATCAAAACTAACTCTGAACCAACTATATTAATTTGGGGACAAGTCAAAACACATGAAACATTCATGGCAATTTATCTAGCTTGCTGTTGCTATCTAATTTGTCCTGGGATATAAACACCGGGTCGTTATTTTACCTGAAATGCACAAGGTCCTCTACTCCGACAATTAATCCACAGATAAAACAGTAAACCTAGTTAGTTTCTAGTAATCTCTCCTTATTCAAATCTTAATCTTTGGACTTAATATGGCGGTCGGCAACCAACTTTAAGGTGCATTACCACCAACAACTGGACTAGAGTGTGAACCTCAGTTCAACTTTCAATCAGCCACGTGGGTATATGCTCCTAAAAATCAATGAGGAGATGGGAGAGGTGGGACTTGCAGCGTCAAAAATAAAACCAAGTACCATTTTAGCGCCTGGCTACGCAGATGCTCATTGACACGCGCAAGCAGTTTGGATGCAATGATTGAATAACGTGTGTTTAGAAAGAGAGGATATCTAATAATAGGTTACTTTGAAGCAAGGTAAGACATGCCACATAATATGTATGAAAACATGCAGGTTTCAAACAAATAAGTATACATTTTCAAAATGCATAGCCTACTGCCAGCAGCTCATTGCAAAGTGGTGCGTGACGCATTGATGAAGACTGCCTTCTGCTGCCATTTGAGATGCTGCAGCAGCTCTATCACTGTCTGACAGATTTTCCACTCAAAGGCTCTGTTTGCTTTATGGGTGTGAAATAAGATACACTGTAGCCTACACACATGCCAATTTAATTCCACTAAATTATGCAAATTAACCTATAGACTGATAAGCATGACCAAACAAATGTATTTACATCGACTGGTATTTCCATCAATTAATAGGCAAAAAAAGCATTATTTTGCAATGGGATTTTTTTCTTCTCCCGGACAATTGGCCGGCGGCAATTTACTTTGTTCGCCATTTTATTTTTTAATAGGCCAAAAGCCGGCTATTACTGGCAAACGGAAACTGGTAGAATACTTACAGAGAGCAACACGTACGCTGCATGAAGATAAATAATCCAAAACTATTTCCCAACTAGGACCATAAATATAGCATGAGGGAGTCTCTAGCCACTACACCCTGTATTACCAAGCACAATGTGCATGCTGCTATGGTAGCTTAGTAGAAGGCCTATAATCAATGTTTGCAGACCATGACAAGTTTTTTAGTATCCAATAAAGCAGAGGAAATAATTAGTATAAAGCCAGGGATCTAAACACAAGAGGTAAACACATAAATCAGCTTATAAAATCCAATACTGCGGTCCACACAGCTGGGACAAGACAGTCAGGACAGGTGACAGTGAGAGACTGCTGATGCCATTTTGGGTCCCAGATCATGTTTCAGTCCTGATAAAGCAGTCAATTGTCTTAGAGCGCTCCAGGAACAAAGACACACACAGCCAGACACAGACCATGGGTTGTGTTAGCCTAACTCAGGATTCTGTGTTTTCAAGCTGAAAAGGAAAGATAATTCGGAGGAAAAAAAGAACTTGCTGTGTTTGATAAACGCAGATCTAAAATGCTTCTTATTGTAAATTCGACTCTGCTTCAGTCTCCAAATCAAGTCATACATGTAAAAGGACACATTTTGTGCTTCAGTTGCACATTTCCACTCAGATGAAATATATTTTCTCTCATCATTGGATCACCAGACAGCGCTCGGACTAGGCTAGTTTTCTCCGGTAGCAAGATAAATGCAAGATTAACTTCAAGGAAACATTAGGACATGGAGCAGGCTACATTCTTTCTATGATGGCCATGCACTGTTTTTGCGAAGAACGCCAAATAGCATTGGACTTCTGTTGTCATCTTATGAACACGATTATCTGCCAAATGCATTTCACTAATGTATTAGAAAAACTAGTTGCATACACCTTATCACTCTATTGAAGCAACAAAAAAACACTTGACTTTCAATATGAAACGCAGGTGAAATGTTATTCTGATGGTCTGCATTTTGAAAATGTTGATTTCTGAAAGCTAATGGCGCGCACGAACACACACCTCAGAGCAGCGGGAACAAAAGACACCAGGAAGAGATTGACCCAATGACATCATTGAAAAGCAAAGGCTCCTGGGAGAGCAGAGACAGGAAGCTCTTTTCAGACCCACAGAGAGTGTCTGTAGCGGAGGTGAAAACATGGACACACATTCAGACAGTCACATTTGCATCATTGGGAGATGACTTCAACCCCCTCTGAGTGAAACAAATGTGAATATGACTGAAGACATTCCCACTGACTAAAAAAAGATGGCGCTGCAGAGATGGTTAGCTGCCGTCTTACAGGCTTCCTAAACAATTCTGCTATTTTGTGTTTTTTACGCTGATCAACTTTTTTGTACATAATATTTCCACTATAATTTTCTATGACCAAAAACAGCTTCTGGACATCAGATCAGCGATCGCTAACCTCGATTTGGTTTCTACTTCAACGATTCGGCAGTTGAGGATGTACTGCTTATCCTGGACCAGGCCCTAATCCCTAGGACTCGAAAGGACTCGAAAGAGATGGAGCGAGAGAGGCAAACAAGCGGCCTCCCTGACGAGACTACTTTGAGTAAAAACATTGCCTCCACCGTCTGTTCTACTGGCGAACATACAATCACTAGAGAACAAACTTGACGAGCTCCGTTCAAGACTATCCTATTAATTAACAGGACCGTAAGGAACTGTAATATCCTATGTTTCTCAGAGTCATGGCTGAACACAGAAATGGATAATACACATCTAGCTGGTTTTTCTATGTCTCGTCAAGACTGAACGGCAGCTTCAGGTAAGGTGTGTATCTCGTTAACAAAAGCTGGTGCGCAATCTCTAAAATTAAAGGTCTCAGTTTTGCTCGCCTGAATTAGAATACGTCACGATAAACTGGAGACCATAATATTTACAGAGAAATACATTTTTCATAGCCGTCTATTTACCACCACAAACAGACGCTGGTACTTAGACTGCACTCAACGAGCTGTATACGGCCGTAAGCAAACAAGAAAAAGGATATCCAGAACCACCGCTCCTGGTGGCCGGTGATTTTAAAGCAGGGTGTTACGAACCCCCTTTTCCCAGTAGTCTAGGGGGGGGGGGGGGGGGAACGAGACCCGTAACATATCTCATGCAAATCACAACAGTGAGAACGGAAAGAAAACTACAGACAATCTAAACCTACCGTCAAACACTTTAGGTTTATTGTCAAACACACGGTAATGGGGTGTGGGAAAAAGAAATAATAAATATCCAAAAACCCCTAAGCTAGTCTTACTGGGTACAGAACAGCTAGCTAACTAACCAATAAAATACAGTGGGTGGGTCCGCCCAGTTCTAACTAGGGTATTTAGACAAAGTTTTCCTTCGGGTAATGTATGCCCAAGGGCGACTTGGCTGGTTATCCCCTTTTCCCACCAACAAACCAACAATAATACACCACAGCAGTACATACTCACATGATAACAGACAATGTGAGATGTATCCACACAAACAAACTAAACTGTGGGGTATGAAAGAATGTGGTCTTCAGCAAATTAAAAGAGCGAGAGACTCTGGGAAAACAACTGACTGGGTTTTTAAACCAAGGGAAAGGGGATGTGATTGGGTAAGGGAAACAGGAGGAGGTGTCTTCAGATTGATGCGACTGATGACTGCCACATGTTACTAGGACAGAGGAGAAATACAAATATCCCCAGGATACCTGTATCCATAACACAGGGAAACTGAAACCTGTCTTACCTCAATTTTATCAGCATGTCACCTGTGCAAAGAGTCGAAAAATACTCTAGATCACTTTTAATCCACACACAGAAATGCATACAAAGCTCTCCCTCGCCCTCCATTTGGCAAATCCGACCATAAATCTATCCTCCTGATTACTGCTTACAAACAAAAAAAATCAAACCGGAAGTACCAGTGACGCGATCAAAATGGAAGTGGTCCGATGAAGCGGATGTTAAGCTTTAGGACTGTTTCGCAAGCAGAGACTGGAATATGTACAGGGATTCATCAGATAACATTGAGGAGTTCACCAAATCAGTCAGTTATCGGTGCCTCGACCTACAGTGACCGTACGTGCAGTTGAAGTCGGAAGTTAACATAAACTAGTTTTAATGACTCCAACCTAAGTGTTTCAACCACTCAACAAATTTCTTGTTAACAAACTATAGTTTTGCAAGTCATTTAGGACATCGAATTTGTGCATGACACAAGTAATTTTTCCAACAATTGTTTAGAATCAGATTTTCACTTGTAACTCACTGTATCACAATTCCAGTGTGTCAGAAGTTTACGTACACTAAATTGACTGTGCCTTTAAACAGCTTGGAACATTCCAGAAAATGATGTCATGACTTTAGAAGCATCTGATAGGCTAATTTACAACATTTGAGGCAATTGGAGGGTTACCTGTGGATGAATTTCAAGTCCTACCTTCAAACTCAGTGCCTCTTTGCTTGACATCATGGGAAAATCAAAAGAAATCAGCCAAGACCTCAGAAAAAATGTTTGTTGACCTCAACAGTTCTGGTTCATCCTTGGGAGCAATTTCCAAACGCCTGAAGGTACCACGTTCATCTGTACAAACAATAGTACGCAAGTATAAACAACATGGGAACACGCAGCCGTCATACCACTCAAGAAGGAGACATGTTGTGCCTCCTAGAGATGAACATACTTGGGTGCGAAAAGTGCAAATCAATCCCAGAACAAAGGACCTTGTGAAGATGTTGGAGGAAACGGGTACAAAAGTATCTATATCCACAGTAAAACAAGTCCTATATCGACATAACCTGAAAGGCTGCTCAGCAAGGAAGAAGCCACTACTCCAAAACCGCCATAAAAAAAGCCAGACTACGGTTTGAACCTGCACATAGGGACAAAGATTGTACTTTTTGGAGAAATGTCCTCTGGTCTGATGAAACAAAAATAGAACTGTTTGGCCATAATGACCATCGTTATGTTTGGAGGAAAAAGCGGGAGTCTTGCAAGCCGAAGAACACCATCCCAACCGTGAAGCACGGGGGTGGCAGCATCATGTTGTGGGGGTGCTTTGCTGCAGGAGGGACTGGTGCACTTCACAAAATAGATGGCATCATGATGAAAGAAAATTGTGGATATATTGAAGCAACATCTCAAGACATCAGTCAGGAAGTTAAAGCTTGGTCGCAAATGGATCTTCCAAAGGGACAATGACCCAAAGCATACTTCCAAAGTTGTGGCAAAATGGCTTAAGTAATGTAAACTGTAAACCTCTGATCTCCCAAGGATGAACCAGACTTGTGGAGGTCTTGGCTGATTTCTTTAGATTTTCCCATGATGTGAAGCAAAGAGGCACTGAGTTTGAAGGTAGGCCTTGAAATACATCCACAGGTACACCTCCAATTGACTCAAATGATGTCAATTAGCCTATCAGAAGCTTCTAAAGCCATGACATCTTCTGGAATTTTCCAAGCTGTTTAAAGGCACAGTCAACGTAGTGTATTTAAACTTCTGACCCACTGGAATTGGGATACAGTGAATTATAAGTGAAATAATCTCTCTAAACAATTGGTGGAAAAATTACTTGTGTCATGCACAAAGTATATGTCCTTAGCGACTTGCCAAAACTATAGTTTGTTAACAAGAAATTTGTGGAGTGGTTGAAAAAACGAGTATTAATGACTCCAACCTAAGTGCATGTAAACTTCCGACTTCAACTGTATATGTACATATCTACCTCAATTACCTCGTACAGCAACTCGTTACTGCTACCTCTTGTATACATGTTTTCCTTACTCCGTATTCATTCCTTGTGTTATTATTTTTTTCTTCCATCACTGTTAGTCTACACTTGTTTACAAAGCATATGACAAATACATTTTCATTTGCTGGATTAGCGTTCTAAAAAGGGAAACAGATGAGGCTGTGGCCTCAGTCAGACAATTACTGCTGGGTCAGATCATCTATTCTTATCTGTTGAATGACAGAGTGGAAGTGATTCAGAGCTAGGTGGTAGGTGAAGCCGCAAAGCTTTATGGTAGGCGACACCCACCAACTAGTAGGCTAATAGAAGCATATTTCAGTTAGTGACCATCTGATGACATGCTCCCCACTTCACTCCAGTCTATTCCAAGTTCTCAGTACTGGACTAAACTGGTCCAAACTGGGCTGACCCGAGCCACTTTCTCTGTCCCTGGTGTTAATTTGGGAGCTAATCTAGATGATCTCCACACAATGACAGCCTCAAAGAGACTCACTCCTATGGCTCCCTGCCCTACTGCCACATCACATTCACAACAGAGACAACACAGATAAGCATCTCCCTATTCACCACCATAGTCCCCTCCAAATTTGTCACCAAGCTTGGGACCCTGGGACTGAACCCCTTTATCTGACACTGGATCCTGGACTTCCTGGCAGGTCGGACACAGGTGGTAAGAGTAGGTAATAACACCTCTACCATGCTGACCCTTAACACGGGGGCCCCTCAGGGGTGTGTGCTTAGTCACCTGCTATACTCCCTGTTCACCCAGGACTGTGTGCTGTGTGCTGATGACGATGAATAAGCCTACAGGGAGGTCAGAGACTTAGCAGTGTGGTGCCAGGACAACAACCTCTCCCTCAACGTCATTAAGACCAAGGAGCTGATCGTGGACTATAGGAGAAAGAGGTTAGAGCACGCACCCATCTACATCAACTGGGGTGTTGTGGAGAAGGTAGAGAGCTTCAAGTTTCTTAGTGTCCACATTTGTAAGGACTTAACATGGTCCACACACCCCCACACAGTCACGAAGAAGGCACGGCAGCGCCTCTTCCTCCTCAGGAGGATGAAAAGATTTGGCCCTCGGGTCCTCAAAAAGTTCTACAGCTGCACCATCGAGAGCATCATGACTGGCTGCATCACCACTTCTTATGGCAAATTCACTGCCCTAGACCACAAAGCATTACAGAGGGGTGAGGACAGCCCAGTAGATCACTGGGGCTGAGTTCCCTGGCATCCAGGACCTCTATACCAGGCAATGTCCAAAAATTTCTAAAGACTCCAGCCACCCAAGCAAGACTGTTCACTCTGCTATTGCCCGGGAAACAGTACAGAAGCGTCGGCTCTCGGACCAACTGGCTCCGAGACAGCTTCTACCCCCAAGCCATAAACTGATAGTCAATTAACGGAACCCAAACTATCTGCACTGACCATATTGCACTGGAACTACGCGCACACACTAGACCAGGGGTCTCCAACCTTCTCTAGCATGGAAGCTACTTTTTTTTTTTTATGAAACGTCGCACGCTACCTATTTGTATCTAGCTTTCAAATAGGCACATTGTTTTCTTCTCCTCTACATCTCTTCCCATGTCCTTAATGTACAAGAGAAAGTAGCGCACTGTTCTGTCAATATACCTAGTAAAAGAATGGGTTTCTACTTTACCTTCTATAACGGTATTTTAAATGTTTGGTTTGTTAAATGTAATACGCCGTATGTAACGTCCATTTTTATAGTTTACGCTACTTGAGTCATCCTCTCCGTTCCCTCTCTTTCCAAGCAGCTTTCCACACAGACCTAGTCCCACCTCATCACTCAAGGAGCGCATGTTGTTGCTTGACCACAAGACACTTTCGTTCAGTCTGCATGGTCAATGCAGCACATGCAAGAATGTTGATGACAACAATGTTGTTTCCACTTTGATCTTAATATAATGCGACAAGCGTTCTATAATTACAATATTAGTTTGTGTTTCTTACATCTGCAAACAGCTAGATTGTATTTTCTTAGCAAGTTAAGCTAAATCGTGTTAGCCATTAATGCTAATCGCTAGTTAGCTGGCTAGCTAATAAAATTACTGAGCCAGAGCAAACGTAGCTAGCTAATACAGCCTGACACCAGTACTGGTGGAGGCCTAAATCAAGCATGTTGTTTGTGCAAGAGTATCTTCTAAATCAAAGAGGAATAGGCAAAGCATGAATAAAGATTTAATGTAGCCAAAGACTATAGGGTCCCATAGGAAACACTGAACATCACTAAGGTTCCTACCCTCTCACAATAACTCATCCATGGTATTTTCATTCCTTCTCATGTCAAACACTATATTCAAAGTGCCAACTATTATTTATATTCTAACTATAGAATTATAATAAACATTATATTTTCATGATTCCAAAAGTTCACCCAAGTGTTTTTTTAATCTAAAACGCAATTGCAACATTTGGTTAAAAATAAGGCCTAGTATTTTTGCCCATATTGTGACAGTGTGGAAATTATCTCAAATGAGTGCAGGAAATGCAGAAATTGATGGAAATGCATGAAATGATTTGAGGTTGAAGTTGAATTTAACAGTATAAAACAAGCTGAATGGAGAAAGTTCCATTGAAATAATTTAGAATACATATATATATATTGTGACAGTGTGGAAATGATCTCAAATGAGTGTAGGAAATGCAGAAATTGATGGAAATGCACACTGTCACAATACGTGCCTCAGAGCAAATGTAGAACTTTAATTAATCAAAAACATAAAATACTGTCAAATTTGAAAAACACCATATATTTTGGCCATATCGCCAAAAATTATATTACATTTTTACTGAACATATTTTGGGAAAATATATATGCTTTAAGATTTTGTTTTTCACTCTTAAAATTACAATTGTTCATAGTGAAACAATGAAATTGGATTTTCTGATTTCATGTCAACGCTTACATTTTTGGGGGGGTCTGGAAGAAAACGAACACATTAAGATTTTTCAGTAATTCCATGATTAAGTGTAATTACATGACCCTCCAGCATGACAATGCCACCAGCCATACTGCCCATTATGTGCATGATTTCCTGCAAGACAGGAAAGTCAGTGTTCTGCCATGGCCAGCGAAGAGCCCGGATCTCAATTGCATTGAGCACGTCTGGGGCCTGTTGGATCGGAGGGCGAGTGCCATTCCCCCCAGAAATGTCCTGGAACTTGCAGGTGCCTTGGTGGAAGAGTGGGGTAACATTTCACAGCGGGAACTAGCAAATCTGGTGCAGTCTATAAGGAGGAGAAGCACTGCAGGTACTTAATACAGCTGGTGGCCACACCAAATACTGACTGTTACTATTGATTTTGACCCACCTTTTGTTCAGGGACACATTATTCCATTTCTGTTTGTCACATGTCTGTGGAACTTGTTCAGTTTATGTCTCAGTGTTGAATCTTATGCTCATACAAATATTACACATGTTAAGTTTGCTGAAAATAAACAGAGTTGACAGTGAGGATGTTTCTTTTCTTGCTGAGTTTACATACCACTTTCAGTCTACAACATCTTCCATTAACCACCTCTTAATGTAGTATTAAGAGTCACACACATCATGCAACACTCACAAATCTACATAGTGGCTCAGAGGAAGAGAAAGAGAGCGAGAGGAGAGATCCCCACATGAAGACAAGACACTAACAGTGGACTGTAGATGAGCAACAGTGAGGTTAGAGCAGGCCATTAAAACAAACATTACAAGCTGCCTGCCCTGTCCTGCCTGGCTGTCTAGCGGTCATTAATCTGTTGGACCGGACAAAGACCGAATGGCCTGGCTCTGCTCATTAGAACAAAGAGGAGTCCTGGCCTATGACAGTGTTGCTGGCTGCTCTACGACAGTAATTTATAGTCTACATGGAGAAACACTTGCATCACAGACGTCTTCTTCAGGTGACCTTTTCTTCTTATGCCTTAAATTGGTTTTCACAGCGCCATTAGCCTACATCATGACTGCTCAAACATCTTCCTGGAGATCTACTGTTCTTGAGGTTCAGTCCTACCCTAATTTAACACACTTGATTCAGCTTGTTAAGATCTTGTTGATCTGCTAATTAGTAGAATCAGGTGTGTTAAATTAGGGTTGAACTGAAAACCCACAGGACAGTAGATCTCCAGGAAGAGGGTTGGGCAGCTCTGGTCTACATGGAAGAGGAGTGACATGTCCTTTACAAAACAATGACTGCCACTTGTATCAGTCATGGTAAACTAGAAGAAACTTCAAAATAGCCCAACCTAACAACACCGCAATTCACTGTGAGAGGTTATCATCATTATGTCCAACAGAGTTAGGGCTGTGAATGTTGTGGGAAAAATCCTGGTCCTAATAAAGTGATGCATATCAGTGAAATTGAGGAATCTGCCGGCACAAGAACAATCCAATGTGTCTATTATTGGCTAAGGACAAGAGCTGTGGGTACTTGCAGGATTTGCAACCAAAAAGACGATAACGCGATGAAACCTTGTGTTTTGAATGGGGTCCAACTAAGAAAAAAACATCAGCAATAATGACTCCATATGCCTTGCATTTGACGGTGGTAAACATCAGGCCACTATGAGCATTACGAGGACAAGAGGGAAAACGGTGGAAGGCATGTTGTCAATTAGCCTAGTACAATCAAGGCAGAACAGTCATTCAGAACAGTCATCTAGTACAATAGAGGCAGAACAGTCCTAGTAGGCAGTCATTTGCTGTCTCTCTCCTAACACTAACAGCCTGGTTGAGTGTACAGCAAATGTAATGAGGTTACCACTGACTTAGGGTTGAACAATATTATAGTAGTTTCAGATATCAAAGATTATTGACAGCCATCGTCGATGGTGACGACATTGTGATGTGACAGACGATGAATAGCCTATTTCAACTTGACTGGCACCATGCAGTAAAGAGCAGAATGCAACAGAACAATGTACACCGAGCTAAGATTTTCACCAAAGCAGCGCAAAATTTCCAGTCAGAAAATGTGTTCTGTTTTTCTCTCAATGTCAGATGTTCTGGGCCATATAGTTGGAACCTTTTTTTTGTTTGTTTTGTGGACGCTCAAGTGTCTACTTATTTTAAAAGTCAAATTTTGTATTTTATCTCCATTGGATACGAATATGACTTCAGTTGTTATGCATGCTGACTTTCTCCGGCCGTGATACCTCATGATCAAACAATACATTTATCTAACGGCGAGCTATGCGCTCTCAGAAAGTTAAGTCGCTTTTGAATAACCTAAAAACATGATAGCCTGGTGGTTAGAGCGTTGGGCCAGTAACCGAAAGTTTTCTGGAACGAATCCCTGAGATGACAAGGTAAAAATCTGTTGTTCTGCCCCTGAGCAAGGCAGTTAAGCCCACTGTTCCCCGGGCACTGAAGACGTGGATGTCGATTAAGGAAGCCACCCACACTTCTCTGATTCAGAGTGGTTGGGTTAAATGCGGAAGACACATTCCAGTTGAAGGCATTCAGTTGTACAACTGACTAGGTATCCCCCTTTCCCTTAATAATGAGAGAAGTAGAACAAACCCCAGAAAGATAGAAAAATCTAACGAGTAGTTTGAACAAACCTTACAGTTGAGCAAATCACAGTCTACCATACAAGAAATGATGCATGCATCCCTCTTGTCGTTGCAAACCAAATGGCCAAAAGCCATACTAAATAAAATAGCTTATCAAAAGCATAAAGACAAGGTAAAGTTAAGAGCATTTCCCAAATAGTCTATTCTAATAGTGTTTAGTGTCTTCAAGTTGCAGCTTTCAAATGGGGGTGAAAGTCAGAGTCTATAGGCGATTCTCTATCACAGCTTTATTCTGAATGACAAATATCACATGCAACAAGATGTGAAATTGAGCAAAAAATATCAAGATAGAAAAATATATGGACAAGTAAAAGCTGAGCAAAGCTTATGAAGCAAAGCTTAGACTATAATAAAAATGACAAAATTAGGCATTTCAAATAATTAGACTCTGGAGTGTCCACTATAAAAAAAAAACATGTAATAGGTTTCAGCTATATGGCCCAGATCAACAGACATTGAAAGAGAAAAAAACATTTCTTAACATTCGCAAGGCCGCGGGCCAAACGGAATACCAGGATGGGTACTTGAAGCATGCGCTGACAAGCTTGCAAGTTTCTTCACTGACAACCTATCCTTGACCCGGTCTGTAATACCAATTTGTTCAAAGCAGACCACCATAGTCCCCGTGACCAAAAACGCCAAGGTAACCTGCCTAATGACTATCACCTCATAGCAATCACATTTTTTGCCATGAAATTCTTTGAAAGGCTTGTCATGGCTCACAACACCATCATCCTAGACACCCTGAACCCACTCCAATTCCCATACCACCCCAACAGAGCCACAGATGACTCACTCACTCCACATGCTTTCACCCACCTGGAAAAAAGGAATACCTATGCAAGAACACTGCTCATTGACTACAGCTCAGCATTCAACACCATAGTCCCCTCCAAGTTCATCACTTGCTTAGTCCCTTCCTGTACTCCCTGTTCACCCACGACAGCATGACAACACAGGACTCCAACGCCATCATCAAGTTTGCTGACGATGCGACGGTGGTAGGACTGATCACCGACGACGAGGCAGCATATACATTTTCTTTAAAGTGGTCAGAGACCTAGCAGAGTTGTGCCAGGACAACAACCTTTCCCTCAATGTCAGCTAGACAAAGGAGCTGATCGTGGACTATAGGAAACGGAGGGGCGAGCACACATCCATCCACATCGATGGGGCTGTAGTGGAGCGGGTCGAGAGCTTCAAGCGTCCACATCACTAATGTCCAAACACACCTACAAAATTGTGAAGAGGGCACAACAGCGCCTCTTCCCCCTCAGAAGGCTGGAAAGATTTGGTATGGACCCTCAGATCATCAACACTTCTACAGCTGCATCATTGAGAGCATCTTGACTTGCTGAATCACCACGGCAACTGCAAGGCACACGACCGCAAGGCGCTACAGAGGGTGGTGAGTACGGCCCAATAAATCACTGGGGCCGAGCTCCCTGCCATTCAGGACCTCTATACCAGGCGATGTCAGAGATTGTCAATGACTCCAGTAGGGCTGGGCGATATGGCCTGAAAATCATATCTAAATTTGTTCAAATTTATGAGTAATTCACAATATATACAGTGCCTTCTGGAAGTATTCACACCCCTGAAATGTTCCACATTTTGTTGTGTTACAGCATGAATTTAAAATTGATTAGAATAGATCCCTTTGAGCATGGTGACGTGATTCATTACACTTTGGATGGTGTACTACAGTTACTACAAAGACACAGGCATCATTCCTAACTTATTTGCCGGAGAGGAAGGAAACCGCACATTGATTTCACCATGAGGCCAATCGTGGCCTTTAAAACAGTTAGAGTTTAATGGCTGTGATAGGAGAAAACTGAAGATGGATCAACAACATTGTAGTTACTCTACAATATTAACCTAATTGACAGAGTAAAAAGAAGGAGGCCTATACAGAATATATATATTCCAAAACATACATCCTGTTTGCAACAAGGCACTAAAGTAATACTGCCAACATGTGGTAAAACAATTACCTTTTTGTCCTGAGTACAAAGTGTTATGTTTGGGGCCAGTACCTCTCTCCACATTTTCAAGCATAGTGGTGGCTACATTATGACATGGGTATGCTTGCATTCGTTAACGACAGGAGAGTTTCAGGATAAAAAAGAAACAGAATGGAGCTAAGTACAAGCAAAATCCTAGAGGTTAACCTGGTTCAGTCTGCCTTCAACCAGACACTGGGAGATGAATTCCCCTTTCAGCAGGACAATAACCTAAAACACAAGGCCAAATCTAGACTGGAGTTGCTTACCAAGAAGACAGAAAATCTTCCTGAGTGACAGAGCTTGAAGAACTTAGAAAATAATAAAATGGGCAAATATTGTACAATCCAGGTGTGGAAAGCTCTTAAGACAATTAGCCAGAAAGAGCCACAGCTGTAGTCGCTGCCAAAGGTGATTCTAACATGTATTAATTCAGGGGTGTGAAAACTTATGTAAATTAGATTTCTTTACTACATTTCAAATAAATTAGCAAACATTTGAAAAAAAAAAAAAATTCAATTTGTCCTTATGTGGTATTGTGTTTAGATGGGTGAGCAAAATAATTGTATCCATTTTGAATTCAGGCTGTATCAACAAAATGTGGAATAAGACAAGGGTTATGAATACTTTCTGGATCTAGATTTTTAACGTTAGCTCCAAATAAGCTTTGTTGCACAATTAAAAAGGTCAATACACTGCATTTCAAACAGTCAGAAATAATGTAATGAATTCAGGGCTTGTAAAATTATAACTAGGCTAAATATAACCCTTCAACCATAAGACCCACTAATCATTTAATGATTTTACCAAAATAGCTTAACCTGCTTTTTTTTCAATAATCACTGATCTTACTTTTAAGTCTATGAAAAGGACAATTTTTATTACAAATTTAACCAGAACCATGCACATCCACTAATGATGACCAACGTCTTGTAGCAGGCATAGAAAATGAACACAGGTCTCAAACAATCTCTAAAGCACAAGCTAACGTGCTAGTGATGGGCCAGCCAAGCCAACTTTGATATATTCGCTTGCTAACAAGGTAGAACAGTTGAACTGTTATGAATAGGCTTACATCCTCCTGTCGGTCTCCAACTGTTCGAACAACATAGCCTGTTTACTTTGTTTAGATTGTTGAAATCAAGTGGCCTACCTGGATAAGAAGATGCTTATTTCTCAGAATTGGAACAGATTTCCAATTCCTGATATAAACTAGTATTTTATTGCTCATTGCATATTTATAAAAACACTGACTAGACAGCTAGCAAAAAAGTCTATGGCAAAAATGCTGCTAGTGGTACCGCAATACCACGCGCAACAGAAACTGAGTACATTTTCCGCAAACATGTTCATTCATACTCTCGTTTTGGTATGTCTGCTCTACATAAAAAGGGTATCATTAGAAAGGTTAACTTCTCTATTACAGTAAAATAATGTCTCTGTTTCAGTGTCCATATGACTGTTTCTGTTGGACCAAACCTCAAAAGCAAATAGAGTTTAAACTGCTTGTTGTCAGAGAGGAAGAAGTGATCTTTCGTCGTGGTTGTTGTGCGAATTAATTCAATATATCGCCCAGCCCTAGACTCCAGCCACCCATGCCATAGACTTCTCTCTGCTACCGCACGGCAAGCGGTACTAATGTACCAAGTCTGGAAGCAACAGGACCCTGAACAGCTTCTAACCCCCAAGCCATAAGACTGCTAAACAAGACTGCTAAATAGCTCATCAAATGGCTATCCGGGATACCTGCATTGAAACACACAACATGCGCGCACATGCATACTGACGCCACACACACATTCACCACATACGCTGCTTCTACTTTCTATTATCTACAGTGCATTCGGAAAGTATTTAGACCTTGACTTATTCCATATTTTATTACATTACAGCCTTACTCTGAAATTATTCTTTTTTATTTCCCCCTCATCAATTTACACCCAATACCCCATAATGACGAAGCAAAAACACGTTTTTACACATTTTTGCAAATGTATAAAAATGTAAAATAAATAAAAAGTGAAATATCACATTCACATAAGTATTCAGACCCTTTGCTCAGTACTTTGATTAAACACCTTTGGCAGGGATTACAGTCTCGATCTTCTTTGGTATGACACTACAAGCATGGCACACCTGTATTTAGGGAGTTTCTCCCATTGCTCTCTGCAGATCCTCTCAAGCTCTGTCAGGTTGGATGGGGAGCATTGCTGCAGAGCTATTTTCAGGTCTCTCCAGACATGTTAGATCGGGTTCAAATTCAGGCTCTGGCTGCGCCACTCAAGGACATTCAGATACTTGTTCAGAAGCCACTCCTGCATTGTCTTGGCTGTGTGCTTAGGGTCATTGTCCTGTAGGAAGGTCAACCTTCACACCAGTCTGAGGTCCACTTTGGAGCAGGTCTTCATCAAGGATTTCTCTGTACTTTGCTCCGGTCATCTTTGCCTCAATCCAGACTAGTCTCCCTGTCCCTGCCGCTGAAAAACCTCCCCACAGCATGATGCTGCCACCACCATGCTTCACCGTAGGGATGGTGCCAGGTTGCCTCCAGACATGACGCTTGGCATCCGGGCCAAAGAGTTCAATCTTGGTTTCATCAGACCAGAGAATCTTGTTTCTCATGGTCTTAGAGTCTTTAGGTGCCTTTTGTCAAACTCCAAACGGGCTGACGTTCCATAAACGCCTGATTGGTGGAGTGCTGCAGAGATGGTTGTCCTTCTGGAAGGTTCTCCCATTTCCACAGAGGACCTCTGAAGCTCTGTCAGAGTGATCATCGTGTTCTTGGTCACCTTCCTGACCAAGGCCCTTCTCCCCCGATTGCGCAGTTTGGCCGGGCGGCCAACTCTAGGAAGAGTCTTGGTGGTTCTAAACTTCTTCCATTTAAGAATGATCAAGGCCACTGTTCTTACGGATCTTCAATGCTGCACTGTCAACTGTGAAACCTTATATAGACAGGTGTGTGCCTTTCCAAATAATGTCCAATCAATTGAACTTACCACAGGTGGACTCCAATTAAGTTGTAGAAACATCTCAAAGATGATCAATGGAAACAGGATGCACCCGACTTAAATTGAGTCTCATAGCAAAGGGTCTGAATATTTACGTAAATAAGGTATGTTTTTTTGTCTAAAAACATGTTTTGTCAATATGGGGTATTGTGGGTATATTTCTGAGAAAAACAGAATGTGGAAAAAGTAAAGCCGTCAGACGCCTTGACTTTTTCCACATTTTCTTACGTTACAGCCTTATTCTAAAATGGATTTAAGAAAACAATCACACACAAAACCCCATAATGAACCTGTTTTTGCTTTTTTATACATTTTTGCAAATGTGTTTAAAAACATTTGTCATTATGGGGTATTATGTTATTGATTTTTTTTAAATCCTAATCAATATACACATGCCATTTTGACATAACTTTTTGTTTTTATACATTTGCAAAAAGGCGTCTGAATACTTTCTGAAGGCACCGTATGAACATAGGTACCTCAATTATCTCGTACTCCTGCACATAGACTCTGTAC
This sequence comes from Salvelinus fontinalis, assembly GCF_029448725.1. NCBI lineage: Eukaryota > Metazoa > Chordata > Actinopteri > Salmoniformes > Salmonidae > Salvelinus > Salvelinus fontinalis. Next base: position 22,348,289 of record NC_074683.1, on the reverse strand, counting down.
TGGTACGCCTTGTATATAGCCATGTTTTTACTCGTTATTGCTATTCGTTATTCAGTGTGTATTTATTCCATGTGTCAATATTTCAATTATTTGTATATTTATTTAAAAAAAATGTTTTCCCCTTTTCTCCCCAATTTTCGTGGTATCCAATCGCTAGTAATTACTATCTTGTCTCATCGCGACAACTCCGTACGGGCTCGAAAGCCATGCGTCCTCCGAAGCACAACCCAACCAAGCCGCACTGCTTCTTAACACAGCGCGCCTCCAACCCGGAAGCCAGCCGCACCAATGTGTCGGAGGAAAGACCGTGCACCCGGCCCCCTTTGGTAAGCGCGCACTGCGCCCGGCCCGCCACAGGAGTCGCTGGAGCGTGATGAGACAAGGATATCCCTACCGGCCAAAACCTCCCTAACCCGGACGACGCTATGCCAATTGTGCGTCGCCCCACGGACCTCCCGGTTGCGGCCGGCTGCGACAGAGCCTGGGCGCGAACCCAGAGACTCTGGTGGCGCAGCTAGCACCGCGATGCAGTGCCCTAGACCACTGCGCCACCCGGGAGGCCCAATTATTATTTTTATCTTTACTTTCAACTCGTAAGTAAGCATTTCACTGTTAGTCTACACCTGTTGTTTACGAAGCATGTGACAAAAATGTTTTGTTGATTAAAGACCAACTCTACACAGCCTATTTCCATAGCCTACTATTAGTAATATAGGCTACAACCTACCTACCACGTATAGAATTAGGCAATAAGGCCTGATAAGAGAGGAAATGCAAATCATTGAATAATTATCCAGTTCTGGGGAAATCAGAGTTGTTTGCCTGCACCCGGGACCTTGATGATTTACAACCCATCACACAGCCATTTAGGCTTCTTGACTGTCACTTGCAGGTCAGCACACACAGACACACACCTCTTTCGTGCCACAGCTCCAAAAGAAGGAAGGCTAATAAAAAAAGATTTGGCTCCAAAATATATTTTGTCATGATTTTTCTAGTCCCGCCCGTAGCATGTGAGCTTGTGCTAGCGGTCCTTTTAAGATGTCTTTTTCTGTTTCGTTTTTAACCAAACAAATATTGGCCAATATAGGGCGATACCTTCATATATCAATGTTTTATGGGTACAAATCACAATGGGACAAAGTTTGACATCGCCCAACCCTACACTGAGTGAGCATTCATTCCTTCCCGCTGCCCGCGCTGGTTGGTTGTGCTGATTAACTCTGACAGCGGAGCTGCCTGGGCTGTTTAGGCGTGTCACTGACACAGCCAGTCATCATTATCAACAACATCATCCTACTGACATCTGTTACAGTGAGCTCTGTCAAGTACTGAAAAAAAACTAGGCCTATACATCTAAACAACATCAATGACCATCCTACCCCCATTTGCAGAAAATGTAATTGTATTTATTGGTCAAAAACTCCTTGATTATCCTGGAGGTGACTAAGGCTAAACTCAATACAAGTCAATGTAAAGTTATTAATTATTTACAGAAGGTAAACCGCTGGTTAGGAGGCTAATTCACCAAGACAATCTGCTCATTTGTGAAAAGGGCTTTGGGCTGCGAGCTCAAATGCTGCGTTTATTAAAGACTATAATCCACATTATCCTCCTAGATTACACATTCCTCAGAGTAACCATCATGTGACAGCAGTAGCCATCCCTCAGGTCCAATATAGCTACGGCTGGGGAGGTGAGCCGCAGCCCAGGGGTTTCTAACAGTAGCAAAGACCTCCATATGACCACGTCTAGCTGGCTGTAGAATACTCAAAACGATTAAGACAAAGGTATTGTTGGTCCAAAACACTGGTTCACTACACTTCTCTACAAAGTTGGCGTGCTCTAAACTGATCACTGAGGTACCATATTCCAGAACCATCACCTAAACTCCGGCTCTAGACAAAGTAAAAAAGTTTAAGAACCTAAAATCTGTTAAATTTCAGCTGCAAAGCACATAACAAATAATTCCACACTAATCTCAAACACGGACTTCTAAACGTATTAAAGAGTGAAATTCCATTTACTTTCCCTCCCACTCATACCGCTCTCACTGACCAATGGTCTGAGTGACCACCTTTTAATTCAATGGTCTTCTAGATAAAGCAGGAAAGATTGTCTGCTAGTGTGCAAACCTTTACATTCAAATCAACAACATTACATTATTTAACATAACATAAGTAGCAAGTTTCCCTCCAGTATTGCATCCACCTGCATTATCCTACCTCTAACAGATCATTAAATGGCTTGTATCAGATCATTAAATGTTCATGGACCCTAAACCACCTTTTCCCTGCAGTAAGACATCAAAGTGCTGAGTGTGTATGGCAATCAAACCTCTCCTTGTTTCCTCTCATCTGCACTGATTGGAAAGGGTGAAAACAATATTGTGGTAGCAGAAAGTGGTCTGTGCAGCAGACAAGGATGGATCTGTCTGTGATGTCTGTCAAAAGCTGACACGACTGGGGCACTATGAGTGTGTAAGCACGTGTGTGTGTGTGATGTCTGTCAAAAGCTGACACGACTGGGGCACTATGAGTGTGTAAGCACGTGTGTGTGTGTGATGTCTGTCAAAAGCTGACACGTAAAAAATAGAAATATACATACATACACTAAATGCAGTCTGAAGTAGTCAAAATGTCACCTCCAGCTGAGCACTGCACTGTCTAGTGTCTAAGGTGAAGGAGGGGCAGATTAGCATAAAGCTCTCTCAGACAGTGGGTGCGCACACACAATGTTTTCTCTACCGTCTCATTCACCCACACACGGTGCTGCTGTGGCGACCTGGATTCCCCCAATCCAAACTAGCTCAACCACCACAGCACAAGTCCTAGCAACCACAGACACTCAGCAGGTTGCACCATTCCACTAGGAAGTACCCAATGATGTACAGTACATTCAGAAAGTATTCAGACCCCTTGACTTTGTCCACTTTGTTACGTTACAGCTAGAGGTCGACCGATTAATCGGAATGGCCGATTAATTAGGGCCGATTTCAAGTGTTCATAACAATCGGAAATCTGTATTTTTGGACTGCGATTTTGCAGAGTTTTTAAAAAACATTTTTATTTAACTAGGCAAGTCAGTTAAGTACACATTCTTATTTTCAATGACGGCCTAGGAACGGTGGGTTAACTGCCTTGTTCAGGGGCAAAACGACAGATTTTTACCTTGTCAGCTCAGGGATTCAATCTTGCGGTTAACTAGTCCAACGCTCTAACCACCTGCCTCACGAGGAGCCTGCCTGTTACGCGAACACAGTAAGAAGCCAAGGTAAGTTGCTAGCTAGCATTAAACTTCTTATAAAAAACAATCAATCAATCATAATCACTAGTTAACTACACATGGTTGATGATATTACTAGTTTATCTAGCGTGTCCTGCGTTGCATATAAACGATGCGGTGCGCATTCGCAAAAAAGGACTGTCATTGCTCCAATGTGTACTTAACCATAAACATCAATGCCTTTCTTAAAATCAATACACAGAAGTATATATTTTTAAACCTGCATATTTATCGAAAAGAAATCCAGGTTAGCAGGCAATATTAACCAGGTGAAATTGTGTAATTTCTCTTGTGTTCATTGCACGCAGAGTCAGGGTATATGCAACAGTTTGGGCCGCCTGGCTCTTTGCGAACTAATTTGCCAGAATTTTACGTAATTATGAAATAACATTGAAGGTTGTGCAATGTAACAGGAATAATTAAACTCATGGATGCCAACCGTTAGATAAAATATGGAACGGAATAAACGTTTTGTTTTCGAG
>NC_074683.1:22037888-22043297 GCF_029448725.1 Salvelinus fontinalis | reverse complement strand
CACTTCCTACCACTTCTTTCTTCCACCATCCACCATTCTCCTCTCTTCCTTCCCTTCTCTTCATTTAAAGACCGATCCCTCTGTTAGCTCTGTCTGTGTCCTCTCAGCACTCATACACACTACTGTTGATCCAGTATTCGTCACGATTTGGCGGCACTAGAATGGAAAGAACAGTTAATAACATGAGCTATTTGTTCCCGGTTTGACTCTTTAAACAGTAAAAATACTGTTAGTAGTAATCTAGCAAGAGTTCTGTCCCATGTTCTTTTTAACACACATGCAATAGATTTTCCTATTTGTGATTCTCATATGCGGAGTGCCCTGAACCTTCATAGTAATTCATCCTCCCTGACATGTCCCTATGTTTCACATTAGTCCCCTGGAGTCACCATGGTAATATAAACATATAAACGTGTCACTCCTGTGATAGAACCCTGAATCTACACACAAGTGTGCTCACACGCACTCACGCACACACACACACACACATACTGGTACATGTGGTAGTTGCCTGGTACGGCAACTGCAGGGCTTTCCAGAGGGTGGTGTGGTCTGCCCAACGCATCACTGGGGGCACACTGCCTGTCCTCCAGGACATCTACAGCACCCGGTGTCACAGGAAGGCCAAAAAGATCATCAAGGACCTCAGCCACCCGAGCCAAGGCCTGTTCACCCCGCTATCATCCAGAAGGCGAGCATCAAACCTGGGACAGAGAGACTGAAAAACAGCCTCTATCTCAAGGCCATCAGACTGTTAAATAGCCATCACTAACCGGCCTCCACCCAGTAACCTGCCCTGAACGTAGTCACTGTCACTAGCCGGCTAAAACCTGATTACTCAACACAGCACCTTAGAGGCTGCTGCCCTATGTACATACAGTTGAAGTCTGAAGTTTACAAACACCTTAGCCAAATACATTTAAACTAAGTTTATCACAATTGCTGACATTTAATCCTAGTAAAACATTAAATCTTAGTTTATTTTAAGAATGTGAAATGTCAGAATAATAGTAGAGAGAATTGCTTATTTCAGCTTTTATTTCTTTCATCACATTCCCAGTGGGTCAGAAGTTTACATACACTCAATTAGTATTTGGTAGCATTGCCTTTAAATTGTTTAAACTTGGGTCGAATATTTCGGGTAGCCTTCCACAAGCTTCCCAGTACAAGTTGGGTGAATTTTGGCCCATTCCTCCTGACAGAGCTGGTGTAACTGAGTCAGGTTTGTAGGCCTCCTTGCTCGCACATGCTTTTTCAGTTCTGCCTACAAATTTTCTATAGGATTGAGGTCAGGGCTTTGTGATGGCCACTCCAATACCTGGACTTTGTTGTCCTTAAGCCATTTTACCACAACTTTGGAAGTATGCTTGGGGTCATTGTTCATTTGGAAGACCCATTTGCGACCAAGCTTTAACTTCCTGACTGATGTCTTGAGATGTTGCTTCACTATATCCACATAATTTTCCTCCTTCATGATGCCATCTATTTTATGAAGTGCACCAGTCTGTCCTGCAGCAAAGCACCCCCACAACATGATGCTGCCACTCCCGTGCTTCACGGTTGGGATGGTGTTCTTCGGCTTGCAAGCGTCCCCCTTTTTCCTCCAAACATAACGATGGTCATTATGGCCAAACAGTTCTATTTTTGTTTCATCAGATTAGAGGACATTTCTCCAAAAAGATAGATATTGTCCCCATGTGCAGCTGCAAACCGTAGTCTGGCCTTTTTATGGCGGTTTTGGAGCAGTGGCTTCTTCCTTGCTGAGCGGCCTTCCAGGTTATGTCGATATAGGACTCATTTTACTGTGGATATATATACTTTTGTACCTGTTTTCTCCAGCATCTTCACAAGGTCCTTTGCTGTTGTTCTGGTATTGCTTTGCACTTTTCACACCAAAGTACATTCATCTCTAGGAGGCAGAACGCGTCTCCTTCCTGAGCGGTATGACGGCTGCATGGTCCCATGGTGTTTATACATGCGTACTATTGTTTGTACAGATGAACGTGGCACCTTCAGGTGTTTGGAAATTGCTCCCAAGGATGAACCAGACTTGTGGAGGTCTACAATTTATTTTCTGAGGTCTTGGCTGATTTCTTTTGATTTCCTCATGATGTCAAGGAAAGAGACACTGAGTTTGAAGGCAGGCCTTGAAATACATCCACAGGTACACCTCCAATTGACTCAAATGATGTCAATTAGCCTATCAGAAGCTTCTAAAGCCATGACATAATTTCAGGAATTTTCCAAGCTGTTTGAAGGCACAGTCAACTTAGTGTATGTAAACTTCTGACCCACTGGAATTGTGATACAGTGAATTTACAAGTGAAATAATCTGTCTGTAAACAATTGGAACAGTTGGAAAATTGGAACAGTTGGAAAAATTACTTGTGTCATGCACATAGTCGATGTCCTAACCGACTTGCCAAAACTATAGTTTGTTAACAAGAAACTTGTGGAGTGGTTGAAAAACGAGTTTTAAAGACTCCAACCTAAGCGCATGTAAACTTCCAACTTCTTTTTACTTTTTTAAGGAATCTACATAAATGTACAGAGGCCCATTATTAGCAACCATCACTCCTGTGTTCCAATGGCACATTGTGTTAGCTAATCCAAGTTTATCATTTTAAAAGGCTAATTGACCATTAGAAAAGCCTTTTGCAATTATGTTAGCACAGCTGAAAACTGTTGTCCTGATTTAAAAAAGCATTAAAACTGGTCTTCTTTAGACTAGTTGAGTATCTGGAGCATCAGCATTTGTGGGTTCGATTACAGGCTCAAAATGGCCAGAAACAAAGAATTTTCTTCTGAAACTCGTCAGTTTATTCTTGTTCTGAGAAATGAAGGCTATTCCATATGAGAAATTGCAGAGAAACTGAAGATCTCGTACAAAACTGTGTACTACTCCCTTCACAGAACAGCGCAAACTGGCTCTAACCAGAATAGAAAGAGGAGTGGGAGGCCCCGGTGCACAACTGAGCAAGAGAACAAGTACATTAGAGTGTCTAGTTTGAGAAACAGACGTCTCACAAGTCCTCAACTGGCAGCTTCATTAAATAGTAACAGCAAAACACCAGTCTCAACGTCAACAGTGAAGAGGCGACTCCGGGATGCTGGCCTTCTGTGTTCTTTTGTCCATCTTAATCGTTTAATTTTATTGGCCAGTCTGAGATATTACTTTTTCTTTGCAACTCTGCCTAGAAGGCCAGCATCCCGGAGTCGCCTCGTCACTGTTGACTTTGAGACTGGTGTTTTGTGGGTACTATTTAATGAAAACCTGTTTTCGCTTCGTCATTATGGGGTATTGTGTGTAGATTGATGAGGAGCATTTTTATTGACTACATTTTCGAATTAGGCTGTAACGTAACAAAATGTGGAAAAACTCAAGGGGTCTGAACTTTCTGAATGCACTGTGTGTGTATGTGACCAATAAAATGTGATTTGACACACAGACACACGCACGTGCATGCACACACACACCACACTGATTAGATTTGCAGATGGAGGCTGTCCCTGGGTAAAGATAACACATCAGTATTGGATTGGCCCCTGACAGGCCTGAGCTGGGTGTGTAAAATACAGCTTTCCTCAGAACCATCTCTCTCTCTCTCTCTCTCTCTCTCTCTCTCTCTCTCTCTCTCTCTCTCTCTCTCTCTCTCTCTCTCTCTCTCTCTCTCTCTCTCTCTCTCTCTCTCTCTCTCTCTCTCTCTCTCTCTCTCTCTCTCTCTCTCTCTCCCTTTCTCTCTCTCTCTCCCTTTCTCTCTCTCTCCCTTTCTTTCTCTCTCTCCCTCTCTCTTTCTCTCTCCCTCTCTCACACACACCATGACCTCCAGCAAGAAGTAGTGGGGTGTAACACTTTGGTATCACTGAGGTGTAGTGGTAATGGTGAGGTCTTGCACCACTTCGCTACAGCTGTATACTTACAATCAGCAGGAGAAGGATTCAATATTCCTTTAAGCATTTAGGGAGCATCATTCACTCTGGCTGGCAGGAAACTGCCCTGAATACAAACCATTCCATTAGTGAAATTACCCTGAGAGAGATGGAGGAGGAGAGAGAACGAGAGGGAGAGGGAGGGAGAGAGAGAGGGAGGGATGAGAGAGACAGAGGAAGAGGAAGGGAGAGATGGATGGAGGGAGGGGTAGAGGGAGAGAGAGTGAAAATCATTTCACCTCAATAAAAATCCTCAGTCAATCTGGTAACTCATTGTGTAATCCAATGTGACCATTGTTAGTAGTTGGACAGATAAATTCCAGAAATGACATAATGTGGAAAATTTGCTTAGCACCAGTGAATGTCACTTAGAGCCTTAGCGTGGGGTAAATAATGATGCCCTCTCCTTATTGTGTTTGTCTGAATGTGCTCGAGCAGAAACAGCAATTAGCGCCAGCAGCTAACGATAGACAGCAGCTGAACAGAGCTCTCCCTCTACTGAGACTCTTATTGTACGTGGCTGTTTTCTAACTGGGCTAATGGACCACCATTATGTGCTCCTATTGAATAGAATTCTAGTTCTAGTTACTGTTTCACTCAGGTAAAGATGATGAGAGAAAGCAGATGTGTTGTATACAGTTCCCCATATGTACATTACTGTACTGTGAGCAGCTGTTGTGTTAATGGAAGGCTACTTGCTCCCTCGCATTGAACGATTCAATAAATCAGTTGAAATCATTGCAATGTGAATTTCTATAATATCTGCAATAAATCATCTTGGCATGCCATTCAGTCTAACCTATAATAACTATCTGTCTCTCTGCTGTATGTGAGTCATAAGACAAGGCGTCATGTATTAGTGTATCCCTAACCAACTGTCTCCCCAGGGTGTTATGATCAAGAGAAACTGCTGTGCTCAAATCTAATCCAGTGAGAACCACCATCCATAATATTTTATAAAGGCCGGTTAGCAGCCATAAAGATATCTGCATTGATCTGCTCTGCCTTTTTAGACTGAGAGACAAATAGCCTGTGTGTGTGTGTGTGTGTGTGTGTGTGTGTGTGTGTGTGTGTGTGTGTCTGTGCGTGTGTGTGGCTTGGACAAGTCGTGAACCAACTACTTTGGTTGATGTGTGTGCCAAAAACACTCAGAGAATAGTCTTGCAGGGGCGGAAATCTAGAGCAGACCCATCCCAGACACTTCACTGAGATGTGTGTGCTCTGTGATGTCTTGGCTTGGGGCCTCAGGGGCCAAGCACATCCATTCATGTCAGCAAAGAACTACTCCCAAATCCAGCCTCCCTCCTCCATGTCTCTTTCTCTCTCACAGATGCACCCCTACTGTGTTCCCCTTTGCCTCAGGCACACACTCACACAATGGCCATTCCTCTGTGTGAGTGTTTGTCTGTGTGTATGTGAGTGTACGTGTGTGTGTACTTGTGTGTGTACCTGCCAGACTAGAGGCTGTCCCAATACGTA